>NW_007086955.1:0-1785 GCF_000164805.1 Carlito syrichta
AAAAAAAAAAAAATGAAAAAATAAACTAAGACAAGAAACCAGCCTTCCCATGTTCTCTGTTCTGAAGGGAGAGGCCCAGTGCCTCCTGCCTGGCTCCCATCTCTGAGGCACCCCTGGGCAGGATGAGGTGTGGACAGGGGTGACCAACTCACTGCCCTTCCTGCCCTAGGGAGAGCTCCAAGGTCTCTGGCATGTGAGTGTCTTGTGTGAAGCAGTCAGCTGGGCAAAAGAAAATAAGCAAACTCCACACAAAAGAGAGGAATGCTTCAGTCAACACCAAAAAAGGGCTCTGGATTGAAACTCTTGATAACTGTTCTCAACTCATTTAAAAATCAGCATTAGCTACCAAAATGTAAAGTATTAGTTTTATTAAAATGCAAATCAATCAACTAATCTTTCTAGTAACAGTTGAATTGCAGTATCCGTGTCAATTAAAATAGTTTCCAATTTATTCTTGGCTGGAAGGAGGGTAGTCTTCTGAATTTTAAAATGCAAGCCTCCTTTTAGTGAAAATTCTGTCAGTTCACTCGTTCTCATCTCTATTTTTAACTCATCTTAATTATACTTGCTGGACTCCAAATATTTTGGAGAACCTGTCTGAATCATTTACATGATCAGGTAAAATGACTATGACAGAAGTCCCATTGGTTTAGGAAACACAGGCTAGTGTCAGGCTCACAGAAAGCCCCATATTAAGAGGCCACCTCCTTGCCATTCTACAGTGCATCATCCAGCACCCTCGGGCCAGATGGGCAGCCCTGGGTGTTCTGCATTCTAAAAAGTGATCATTTTGAAAGGGATGAGTATGGAGGAACTCTCCTATTTCAGTTGACTGGTCTTTTGGTAACTGGAGACACACTGAGAATTAAACATTTCCCTGGCAGTTGAGCCCAAAAGGTAACCCCTGAGACAAGGAAAATAAACCACTGTATACCAAGGTCCAAGTAATTCGAGATGGAAAAACCCTCCTCCCTCCTACCCACCCCATCCCAAGCTCGCACACACATTTATGTTAAAACTACACTGTAATGCAGATTACATCGGGACTCACTTCATCAGAGTCAGCTTTCAGGCCCTGTGCAGCAGTCCCTAGATGCCAAGTCAGCGATACACGGGATTCCAGGGCGCAGAAATCTGTCACTTGGTTTTGACATTTCCAAACAATATTGAAACCTGACTTTAAAAATGACCATAACTGTACTCAGTCGCCTAGATTCAACATTCCTTCTCTAATCCCACAGCTCTAACTAAAGATCTGGGCAAAGGACTATGAGGTAGTCTGTCCTGCATGGTGTTCCTTACACAAGACCATCTTCACTATATATCGACCACCGCAAGCCAATAAATCCCCCTTATGAGTATTTAATTTCCAACTTTTGACCTTTGGATGAAAAACAAGTGAGTCATCTCCTCCTGCTAGATTTACACCAGAGCTAATCTCAATAAAGTGACTTAGGAATGGTGAGAATGTAAAGGGACTCTGGAAGAATCTTTATAGGTGGAATGAGGAAAACAAAAAGAAGTCAGACATCTGTATTTAGTGACAAGCAGGTAAATACCACCATGTTCCAAAGCCACCTGGGATATGGCTTACAGGTTTTGGGGGGGGGGTCCCTGCTCCTGAGAGCCATTTAAACCACTCAACATTATCAAACTGAAAGCAACAACCTGCCTCCAATTATTCCTTCTACAAGGTGCTTTTAAAACTTTTTTTTCTTTTTTTTTGAGTTGGAGTCTCACTCTGTCACCCAGACTGGAGTGCAATGGCCGCTCCCGGCCACCGCA
>NW_007086956.1:0-2514 GCF_000164805.1 Carlito syrichta
TCCGCCTCAGCCTCTGAGTAGCAGGAATTACAGGCATGCACTACCACGCCTGGCTGATTTTTTATTTATTGTAGAGATGAGGTCTCGCTGCCCAGGCGGGTCTCGAACCCGCGGGCTCAGGCAATCCACTCACCTCAGCCTCCCAAAGTGCTGGGATTACAGGCTGAGCCACCGAGCCCAGCTATTTACTAATTTTTTTGTGGATGGAGATGGAGTCTTGCTATGTTGCCCAGGCTGATCTCTAACTCTTGGGCTCAAGCAGTCCTCTGGCCTCAGCCTCCCAAAGTGCTGGGATTACAGGCATGAGCCACCAGGCCTGGCCTAGTGCTTGAACTTCTGAAAGGCATTTCAACGAGAAATCACAAATCAAAAAATTAACAGAAATTTATTTTTGGAAAAGAGTGTGGGTTGGTTAACAGAATTATTAAATATATTCGAATGCCTTATCAGCATTCAGGAATAACTATGTTACTCAACCTGTGAGCTTTTTTGCCCTGAAGACACAAAAATCCCAATTAAATGATGGAGAACTTCAAAGATTTAGGGAGCAAGCATGTGTTAAATGCCAGCAGCACAGCGTTTAATTTGTATAGATTGAGTAAAAGGGAAGTTTGACATCTATCTTTTAATTACATACAGAGTCAAGCTAGCATTGACCTTGATTTGTAAGGCAGTGCAGTGAAAGGAATGAAAACCAAACTACTGGAATCTCTTGAGTTCAAATCCTTCCACTTTCCTGGGTAAGGTATTTAAACTCTGGGTAAAGCCCAGTGGGGTGGCTCATGCCTATCAGCACTTTGGGAGGCCAAGGTGAAAGGATTGCCTGAGCCCGCAGGTTCCAGACCAGCCTGGGCAATTGACAAGACCTTATCTCTACAGTAAATTTTAAAAAAAATAGCTGGGCATGGTGGCGCGTGCCTGTAATTCTAGCTACTTGGAAGCCTGAGGCAGAAGGATCACCTGAGCCCAGCAGGTCTAGGCTGCAGTGGCTGAGAGCATGCCATTGCACTCCAGCCTGGGTGACAGAGTGAGACTCCAACTCAAAAAATAAATAAATAAAATAACCTCCGGGTGCATAATTTTCCTCATCTCTAAAATGAGACAGAAAATAGTAAACCACATGGTGGAATTGTTTCAAGTATCAAGTAAAGTCAGCGGGTATTGTCCTTAGCTCAGGACTGATCTTAGAGTCCTTACTCAACAAACAGTACCTCCTATATCGCTGTTCCAAAAATTCATGTAAGTTATTCTGATTTTTTGGTAAACTGATAGGTATTTGCTGTATTATCTACAAGAAACATAATTAAGATTCACCCACAATGGTGAAACTACTCTTTATTTAATTAATTCATTTTTTTGAGTTGGAGTCTCACTCTGTCACCCAGGCTGCAGTGCAGTGGCATGATCAGGAACCACCAGAGCCTCGAACCCTAGGCTCAAGCAATCCTCCCACCTCACCCTCGCAAAGTGTAGGGATTACAGGTGTGATTCTCCTCCACTCCTGGTCAGAATTTCTTTTTCTTATTTCTTTTTCTTTGAGGACTTTCTTTGGTTTTAGATGCTTTCATTTTGCCTGACTCAGATGCATTTCATACTTTTTCAGGCATAAAAATTGTCACAGAAATTTTCCATGGAAACAGCTTTCGACTGCTACCTAGCTATAAATAGCTCATTTCTGGTTATTCTTTTAAAAATTACTCCTTATAGTCACCTAACAGTAGACAATAGTAATCATTTGTTTGTTTCCTGAAAACTAGCAAAAATTATCATGTGTTCAGGCAAAAAAAATAGATCAACATAAATAAGATTTTTGAGCAATTATAGAAAAGAGAGTTACTCCTTTAAAAAATAAAAAAATTAGCCGGGCTCGGTGGCTCAGCCTGTAATCCCGCGCCTTTGGGAGGCTGAGGTGAGTGGATGACCTGAGCCCGTGGCTTCCAGACCCGCCTGGGCAGCGAGACCTCATCTCTACAATAAATCAAAAAATTAGCCGGGCGTGGTAGTGCACGCCTGTAGTTCCAGCTACTTGGAAGGCTGAGGCGGAAGGATCGCCGGAGCCCAGCAGGTCGAGGCTGCAGTGGCTGGGAGCGGCCACTGCACTCAGTCTGGGCGACAGAGTAGACTCCAACTCAAAAAAAAAAAAAAGAAATAATATATCATTGTAAATAATTTAAGTCATAATAAAATATATAAAGGAAAAAGGTAAGTACCATATAATTCAATCCACAGAAAGTTAATCAGTCGTAACCAGGCTGGGATTACGTTTTTGCATTTTTTTCAAGTATGCAGTCACACATTCACTCACTTATTTAACATGTATTGAGTGCCTGTTATGGACTAGTGAAGCAGTTGAAAGCTGTGGTCGCAGTTCAGACACCTACACATTTACACACACACACACACACACACACACACACACATACACACACACACACACACACAGTCTTTGTTCATCCGAGTTGCTATAATAAAATACCTTAGACTATTTTTTTTTTTTTTTTTGGAGTTGGAGTC
>NW_007086956.1:2598-9103 GCF_000164805.1 Carlito syrichta
GCAACCTCGACCTGCTGGGCTCCGGCGATCCTTCCACCTCAGCCTTCCGAGTAGCTAGAACTACAGGCGCATGCTACCACGTCTGGCTAGTTTTTGATTTATTGTAGAGATGAGGTCTCACCAAGCTGCCCAGATGGGTCTCAAACCTGCGGGCTCAGGCAATCCACTCACCTCAGCCTCCCAAAGGGACAGGATTACAGGCTGAACCACCAAGCCCGGCTGGGAATCAGATTTCAGTGTGTATTTTAGAGGGACACAAATATTCAAATCATAGCAGGCATACGTACATATTACACATGCATATATAAATGTTTAACCTGAGCCAAATTCAGTGGCTCAGCCTGTATTCCGTGCTTTGGGAGGCTGAGGTGAGTGGATTGCCTGAGCCCGCAGGTTCGAGACCTGCCTGGGCAACTTGGCGAGACCGTATCTCTACAATAAATAAAAAAAAAATTAGCCGGGCGTGGTAGCGCATGCCTGTAGTTCCAGCTACTTGGAAGGCTGAGGCGGAAGGATCTCCTGAGCCCGGTGGGTCGATACTGGGGTGGCCAGGAGCGTGCCACTGCAATCCAGCCTGGGCGATGGAGTGAGACTCCAAATTTTTTTTAATGTATTGTAGGTCCTATTCTATATCTGTGTGTAGATACATTTTGTTCGTTCTACCTGCTACATAGTATTCCATTAAATAAGCACACATTGTGACTTGTTTAATTATTTTAATTTTTCCACATTTAAAACTACCTTGTGAATAAAACGTAATTGTACACCTAACCCTTAACTGTACCCCACAAAACCATAATAAAAAAATACTGATTAAAAAAAAACTACCTTATAGGTCAGGTTCAGTTGCTCAGCCTGTCATCCCAGCACTTTGGGAGGCCGAGGCGAGTGAATTGCCTGAGCCCGTGGGTTCAAGGCCGGCCCAAGCAACTTGGCAAGACCTCGTCTCTAAATCAATCAAAAATGAGCTGGGCATAGTAGCCCTCGTCTGTAGTTCCAGCTACTTGGAGGGCTGAAGTGGAAGGATCACCTGAACCAAGCAAGTTGAGACTGTAGTGGCCATGAGCATGCCATTGCTCTCCAGCCTGGGTGACAGTGAGATTTCTTTCTTTCTTTCTTTTTTTTTTTTGAGTTGGAGTCTCACTCTGTCACCCAGACTGGAGTGCAGTGGCCACTCCTGGACACCACAGCCTCGACCCGCTGGGCTCCGGCGCTCCTTCTGCCTCAGCCTTCCAAGTAGGACAGTGAGATTTCAACTCAAAAAAAAAAGTAGGATGGAAGGAAGAGCCGGCAGTTAGGAGAAGATGAAAGAGAAAGAGAAGATACAACAGCCGGGTATAGAACAGGTTACACAGAACAAGTCCTAGCCACAAACTTTTGTTATTCACTGAGAGGCCCTCCTTTTTTCAGTTGGGGTCTTTGTCTGTTGCCCAGGTTGGAGTGCAGTGGCATAACCACGACCCACAGCCTTGACTCCCTGGGCTCAAGAAATCCTTCCACCTCAACCTCCTAAATACTGGAATAAATTTGTGTTGCTTTGAGCGTGTTTTTTGGTAATGATGCCGACCTGTCTCCCTGTAACCTGGTTACGCACTAAACCCATTTTCCTCCCAGTTCTCTGTCTCTCGTCTTTAATTGGCCATGAGGAAAGCAACTGATTTATTGAATCGAACCATAAAAGCTTCAGCTGCTGAAAGAACCACGCCAGAATGAACACATCTGTCTCTATTCTATTTTATTTTTTTATTTTAATAAATATTTTTTAATATGATATTGTGGGGTACAGTTAAGGGTTAGGTATACAAATGTGCTTCGTTCAGTCACCCACATCTGTCTTTAAATAGGTTCCATTCTACTTTGGGAGAGCAAACTATTGAAGTTTGAGAGTGTTCAATTTTCACAAACACTCAAGACCATCACAGATGACGTCTCACATGTCAGCAGGTGATTTTCAAATAAATTGTGCCAACAGTCCATTTATCTGAGGAGTCAAGGTTAGTTGTGTCCATATCCAGAACAGCTCCACCCCTGGAAGGCTACTTCTCCTTTCTCGAGAGGACGCAAAATCCATGGAAAGGGATATCCCTACAGATGCCATGTGACTGACGGACCGGCTTGGAGTCCTTTACTTTGCCTAACTGTGCCTTCTCTGTTGTTGACCTGTTTGCCATCTCTGCTGCCCTCCAGCAGCTGGACAGACACTAAGCAGAGAGTAGCTCTGTCATATTCGTGCTTGGCCTCCTGCCCCCGGGCTTTCCGGATGGGCCTTGTTTTGCCTTTATCTCATCTTCCTTCCCATCTTCACCTCTATCCCACTTCCCAACAATCTGAGCTAGCTCCAGGCAGTTTCTGTTCTTTGGTGCTTTTTGTTGTTGTTTTTGTTTGCTGTTTTGTTTTTCTATCACCCAGGCTGTTGCCCAGGCTGGTGTGCAGGGGCACCATCTCGGTTCATTGTAGTCTTGATCTCCTGCCCCAAAAGACCCTTCTGCTTCAACCTCCCAAGTAGTTGGGACTACAGGTGCACACCACCACAGCTGGCTAATTTTTCTTATTTTTGTAGAGATGAGGTCTCATTTTGATGCCCAGGCTGGTCTCAAACTTCTAGCCTCAAGCAATCCTTCCACCTCGGCCTCCCACAGGGTTGGGATTATAGGTGAGAGTCACCATGCCTGGCTTTTTCTTTGGTTTTTGTTTCTATTCCCAAAACTGGGAGCTATTATACATTGTCAAAGCCAGATGTGGGAATTAGATTCCAAGAAGAAAACCTGGCAGAAATTTGTGAGCAGAGAATAAGATCTTCTTCACAAGTTAGAAGAAAACCTTTGTCTCTTGTTTGAACCCTTCCTCTTAACTCTGACATTATGAGAACAGAGGATAACTATATTTTCTTCTTTCTTTCTTTTTTTTTTGAATAGGAATCTCACTCTCACCCAGACCAAAGTGCAATGGCACGTTCATGGCCACTACAACCTCGACCTGCTGGGCTCAGGCGATCCTTCCGCCTCAGCCTTCCAAGTAGCTGGAACCACAGGCACACACCACCATTCCCCAGGTAATTTTTTTTTTAATTGTAGAGATGAGGTCTTGCCAAGTTGCCCAGGCTAGTCTCAAACCCCTGGACTCAGGCAATCCTCTCGCCTCTGCATTCCAAAGTGTTGGGATTACAGGTGTGAGCCACTGCACCCAACTGATAGCTTTATTTTCAAGCAAATATAACCTACCACTCCTATTGCGAGAGAACAATCTGAATGAGATGATTGGTATTAATTAGGTGAATAAAACATAATTTTTTTTTTTTTTTGAGTCAGAGTCTGTTGCCCAGGCTAAAGTGCAGTGGCATGCTCACAGTCACTGCAGCCTCGACCTGTTAGGCTCAGGCGATCCTTCTGCCTCAGCCTTCCAAGTAGCCGGAACTATAGGTGCACACTACAACGCCCAGTTAATTTTTTAAAAAATATATTGTAGAGACGAGGGTTCACCAAGTTGCCCAGACTGGTCTCGAACCTCTGGGCTCAGGCAATCCTCTCACCTCAGTCTTCCAAAGTGCTGGGATTACAGGCTTGAGCCACCACACCCGGTCAAACACATTTTTTTAAAATGTCAGGTGCAGAGTTAATTATATTCAGTTTATGTAACCTATTATTATTGCTCTATAAAAGGAATCTTTCATCACGCGCCATTAGGAGGCTGAGGTGAGTGGATTGCCTGAGCCCGCGGGTTCGAGACCCACCTGGGCAACTTGACGAGACCTCATCTCTACAATAAGTCAAAAAATTAGCTGGGCGTGGTAGCGAGCACCTGTAATTTCAGCTACCTGGAAGGCTGAGGCGGAAGGATTGCCGGAGCCCAGCAGGTCGAGGCTGCGGTGGCCGGGAGCGGCCACTGCACTCCAGTCTGGGCGACAGAGTGAGACTCCAACTCAAAAAACCAAACCAAACCAAACAAAGAAACAAAAAGGGAATCTTTCCTCTTTTATATGGTTTTTCCTCTTTATTTTCCATCGCCATGATCCTTCCTCTCCAATCCCTCCCCCAACATAGACTACCTGGCCCACGTGATTAATATATGATCTTGAATATGTTTATATTCTTGTAAAGCACATAGGATTTTTAAATTACATACACAGCTGGGTGCAGCGACTCACTCCTGTAATCCCAGCACTTTGGGAGGCAGAGAAGAGAGGGTTGCTTGAGTTCAGGAGTTCGAGACCAGCCTGGTCAACTTGGTAAGACCTCGTCTCTATAATTAATCAAAAAATTAGCCAGGCGCTGTGGTGCGCACCTGTGTTTCCAGCTATTTGGAAGGCTGAGGCAGAAGGATTGCCTGAGTCCAGCAGGTCGAGGCTGTGGTGGCCATGAGCATGCCACTACACTCCAGCTTGGGTGACAGAGGGAGACTCTGACTCAAAAATAAAATATAAAATAAAATAAAAGTACATACACAACAAATCTTTCAATAACATCACTTCATGGGCTGAGCGTGGTGGCTCATGGTATAATCCCAGTGCTCTGGAAGACTGAGGCGGGAGGATTGCTTGAACCCAGGAGTTTGACACCAACCTGGGCAATATAACGTGACCTCATTTCTCCAAAAAAAAATAAATAAATAACAATTAGCCAGACATCGTAGCCTGTACCTGTCGTCCCAGCTACTCAGGAGGCTGAGGAGGGAGAATAACTTGAGTCCAGGAGTTGGAGGCTGTGGTGAGCCATGATTATGCCACAGCACTCCAGCCTGGGCGACAGACTGAGAGGTGGATTCAAAAGAAGGAAAATAAAAAAAGAATAGAAAAAAAAAGAAAGAACGAATACAAATTACTGTAAAATAAAAGTTTGTAAACACTAAAATAATCACACAAATGTGCACCAATAAACGATGGAGTACTCACACACTCAGCGAGCTCACCTTATTTTTTATCGTTTTTGATATCTTGGTGGCAGGAAGTGCTCCTTTTGCAAATTTTCCATTTGCAAACGATGACTCCTTGATTGAACCTATCACCACAATATTCACCGAAAATTGGGTAAGTGATGATCTTACCTGTTTTTATTAATCTTTCTTTTTTCTTTTTTTTTGCGTTGGAGTCCCACTTTGTCACTCAGGATGGAGTGCAGTGGCACGCTCACGGCCATGGCCCCCTCGACGTGCTGGGCTCTGGCGATCCTTCCGCCTCAGCCTTCCAAGTAGCTCGAACTACAGGCCCGTGCCACCACACCCGACTAATTCTTTGATTTATTGTAGAGATGAGGTCTCACCAAGTTGTCCAGGCTGGTCTTGAACTCTTGGGCTCAAACAGTCCTCCCACCTCGACCTCCCAAAGAGCTGGGATTATAGACTTGAGCCACCACATCCTGCCTTAATCTTTCTTAAATGTATGTATAGCTCAGTGTCCAATATTAGAAGTGTTTTGGATCTTTATTTACAAGTTTGTTAATGCTTTTGTGACCAGAAATATATCGTAGGAAGCTAACTCTTGTTTATACCAATTAGTCTGTGGTAAAATTGGTTTTGTTATAGGTCATCTTGCTTAAAGACGCAGTTTCCAAAATTCTATCAATGATGCTAAGTAAAGACTTACTGTATATTCTTTTCTTAGCATGTCTAACTCTGAAAGTTTTAGGCCAGATGCGGTGGCTCAAGCCTGTAATACCAGCACTTTGCGAGGCCAAGGCGAGAGGGTTGCCTGAGTCCAGGAGTTCAAGACCCACCTGGGCAACTTGGCAAGACCTCATCTCTACAATAAATCAAAAACTTAGCTGGGTGTGGTGGTGTGTGCCTATAGTTCCAACTACTTGGAAGGCTGAATTGGACAGATCGCCTGAGTCCTGCAGGTTGAGGCTACGGTGGCTGTGAGCGTGCCACTGCACTCCAGCCTGGGCGACAGAGTGAGACTCCAACTCAAAAAAAAAAAAAAAAAAGAAAGACAGCTTTAAAAATTTATTATTTATTTATTTTTGAGTGGAAATCTCACTCTGGTGCCAGGCTGGAGTGCAGTGGCACGCTCACGGCCACCACAGCCTCGACCTGCTGGGCTCAGGTGATCCTTCCGCCTCAGCCTTCCAAGTAACTGGGAATACAGGCGTGCACCACCATGTCCAGCTTATTTACTTATTTATTTAGTTGCTTTTTGTCGTTGTTGAGTGGGAGTCTCAATCTGTCACCCAGGCTGGCCCTTGGGCTCAGGCAACCCTCTCACCTCTGCCTCCCAAACTGCTGGCATTGTAGTCATGAGCCACTGCACCTGATGAATTTTTTTTTTTTTTTGTAGACACTGGAGTCTCACTATTTTGCTCTCAAACTCCTGGACTCAAGCAATCTTCCTGCGTCAGCCTCCCAAAGTGCTGGGCTTACAGGCTTGAGCCAACATGCTGGGCTTGCACTTTAAATTATGTATCGCCTTAGCCATACCCAAACCACCTCAAATCTCAGTGGCTAAAAAGAATGGAAATTGCCAGGCTCGGTGGCTCAGCCTGTAATCCCGCGCCTTTGGGAGGCTGAGGTGAGT
>NW_007086956.1:9123-10445 GCF_000164805.1 Carlito syrichta
AGACTCCAACTCAAAAAAAAAAAAAAAAAAGAATGGAAATTTGTATTGTGCTGAGGTCGTGGTCCAAGGTCAAGAGGTGAAGGATGGGGGAAGGGACTTTTTTTCAGATAACATCATGCTGACGTTCAGGCTTCTTCCATTGTGAGACTCTACTGTCTTCTAGGGTTTTGTCCCCTTCTGTCTTCCCTCAGCAAATGGAAAAAAGAGAGCACAAATTGTGTGGAGAGCTGGTTTGTTTGTGGCCAGGCCTGGGTTGGCACACCTCGCTCATGCTCACACTTCAGGGGCCAGAATTTGGCCACACAATCCCATCACACCGGTGTTGTCAGAAACACAACACAGGAGTCGGTGGATACACCGTGGCTTCCGTCACACCTAAGTTATCTTCAACCCCAACTAGTACAAACACTGCCATGGTTGGCATCCTCACACGTGTGAGTGGGATTATATGCCCAGGAGCAGGATGACTGGGGTCACATATGCTGCTTTAGTACCCTGCCCACATGACCTTGCATTTGGTACAGGGCTGCCAAGACTTCTTCCAGCCAGCCCCTGCGCCTCTGTGCCTGTGGGTTTTCGGTCTGCCCAGGAGAGGGACACACAGAAGTGCTGGGATGAGTCCTTCCCTGGACTCAGTGACTGAGGGCATTCTTGTATAAATACCCAGCTCCCTTGCCCTTTGGGTAGGTTACACTCTGTCCTAGAGTTCCCAGAGGGATTGACGACAGCACCTACGGTTAATAATGCATCCTAGGCCGGGCTCGGTGGCTCAACCCGTGATGCCAGCACTTTGGGAGGCCGAGGCGACCGGATTGCCTGAGCCCGCAGGTTCGAGACCTGCCTGGGCAACTTGGCGAGCCTTGTCTCTACAATAAATCAAAAATTAGCCAGGCATGGTAGCTCACCCCTGTCGTTCTGGCTACTTGGAAGGCTGAGGCGGAAGGATCGCCGGAGCCCAGCAGGCAGCAGGTAGAGGCTGCAGTGGTCGGTAGTAGCCACTGCACTCCAGTCTGGGTGACAGAGTGAGACTCCAACTCAAAAACAAATAAATAAATAAAATTAAATTAAAATAAAATAAAATATGTCGTTTGACCAGGCTTGGTGGCTCAGCCTGTAATCCCAGCACTTTGTGAGGCTTTGGGAGGCGAGAGCATTGCCTGTGCCCGGGGGTTCGAGACCGGTCTGGGCAACTTGGTGAGACCTCGTCTCTATAATAAATCACAAAAAGTAGCCAGGTGTGGTGGCGTGCATCTGCAGTTCCAGCTACTTGGAAGGCTGAGGCAGAAGGATCACCTAAGCCCAGCAGGTCGAGGCTGCGGTGG
>NW_007086956.1:11882-12521 GCF_000164805.1 Carlito syrichta
AGGCTGCGGTGGTTGGGAGCGGCCACTGCACTCCAGTCTGGGGGACAGAGTGAGACTCCAACTCAAAAAAAAAGGGCAGTACATGGTGTCATCGCCTGTAATCCCAGCACTTTGGGAGGCTGAGGAGAGAGGATTGCCTGAGCCCAGGAGTTTGAGACCAGTCCGGACAACTTGACAATACCTTATCTCTACAATCAAACAAAAAATTAGCCAAGTACGGTGGTGCACGCCTGTGGTTCCAGCTACTTGGAAGGCTGGCACAAGAATTGCCTGAGCCCAGTAGGTCGAGGCTGTGGTGACCGTGAGCATGCCACTGCACTCTAGCCTGGACAAGAGTAAGACTCCGACTCAAAAAAAAAAAAATTAAAAAGGGAGGAAGGAGAATTGCGTAGAGAAAATCATCAATCTAGGACACAGGTCTGCAAGGCCTCAGTCAACCCAGAGAAGCAGCACTTTGGAGCAAGAATTAACCACCAGTGTTTTGTGTCTGGGTGAAATGAACAGGCTGTTACAGCATGACCACCCGCAGTCCCCAGATCCTGGCAGCTTGGGAAGGATGTGACCCGGGCCAGGCTGTCCTCAGCAACTGAGAATGACCCTGAGCAGCAGACAGCTGCAGGCTGTGCCCTGCCACACTTC
>NW_007086957.1:0-1826 GCF_000164805.1 Carlito syrichta
GAGAGGAGGTGGGAGGGGTGTTGTGGTTTGGCGCGCGCGGGGCTTTTCGGAGGACAAAGAAGAAGGCTTATATGAGATGATTGCTATTTTTAAAATGGCTCCCAACAGAACGTGCTTCTCTGAGAGCTACACAGAGTCCCCCTTGGGATAGGAACAGGAAGTCTAGGCCTCTACGATTTTGGAAGACAACCTCAGCCAGGGATTCTACCTGGTTATGAAGTTGATCCATAGCAAACTGTAGGATTTCTAGGTCAGCATCGATTTCCTATGCAAGATTAGATAGGCCTTGAACTCCACGAACCTGAGCAGCGGTCCCAATTGCAGCTGTTTCAGCTACACTTAGCCCGACTGAGGCAGATACTAGCAAGGGAACAGCGCACTTTCTGTGAGCTGCCCGGAGGCTGGGTGGGTTTAGCAAAAGGGTTCCTTCAGGGCCACTATAGGCATAGACTTGAGGAAGTACATGAACAGTAATATATAAAGTCGGCTGATTGATTAACTTTTTGGTAGTAGCACATTTTGTAAGGCCTGTAGAACTAGCTAATCAGGTGTTGGCAGGGGCCACGTAGGTCATGGATTCAGCCATGGTTAGGGTGAGAGATAGGTTACAAATATCAGAAGACAGAGAAGCTGTTAGATTGAAATCTGGAGTTATAAGGCAGGAGGCTTTACCAGTTACATTTCCCAGAGTAATACGAACCATTTCTGGAGAGCATTTAGTTCTGTCTGCATTGCTGATGATAGGAGTTTCAACTCCTAGGCCCACATAGTAAGGGGGTTTTGACTTTAAACAAAGTCAGCAATTTGAGGCCAACTGGAGCATAGTGGCATTAAGCAAACGGTGCATATTAGTTAACATAGGAAGAAGACTAGGGGGCTGGTGGGCCAGTTTTAGACACGGTCGAGGTGAACTCGGGAGTTATTGAGGTGAGCCTGGGGTAGTAACTTGGTTGGCAGAGGGCAGAGGCTGAAGTGGAGACTGATGGTAACCAAACAAAGGATCATTTAGCTCTGCCAAGGGCCCTATGGGTCTGGGCAGCCTTTTATAGGTGCGTGTTTGCCGCTGGATGGTGAAAAAGGTACCATGGTCATAACCCTGTACATAAATTCAAATGCCCCAGGTGTTGCCTGTATTTCAAGAATTATGGAGGGGATTAGTGATTTTTATATATATAGGTGATTGAGCATGGTCTGGACTAGTACCTTGCCAAAGAGTGATTCAGGATGTGTTATTAGGTCTCCCACTGTAGGTAGCAATAGTGGCACAGTTCCAGTATGGGCAAAAGAAGTGATTAGCTTGATTACATTCTTGATCTGGGGGATTTTCAGGACATAGTTAAAAATTTACTCCTTGTAAAGTATAGTAAAAATCAGCATTATTATGTATAGCATGAGGGATGAGACCACCGACAAATTTTCTTGTATTTGTTAAGTCTGTAAGATTTACTTTGATTTAGACCAAGTCGAGAGGGTTGGTCCAGTCTTGGGCTGCTAGAAGGTTTCTGGATGTAAAAGAAGTTAGGGAGAAAGTGTACAGGGTGTTTATAGACTTTCCAGGTAAGATAAAACAAGTTAAACTTATTGTAAGCATAGTAAAGCAGTAATACATTCTGTGCATGAGAGATAGGATAATATTAACAGGAATTATTCACCACATTTCCAGTTGGTGGGGTCTACAGCAATTAGGTCCATGACTAAAGCTAGGGTGATTGGGATGAATAAGGCGAGGGTTAAAGGATGGTAACAGTACATTTAGGGAATTATTTTATTTATTTATTTATTTATTTATTTAGAGTTGGAGTCTCACTCGGTCGCCCAGACTGGAG
>NW_007086957.1:2084-16206 GCF_000164805.1 Carlito syrichta
TCACCTCAGCCTCCCAAAGGCGCGGGATTACAGGCTGAGCCACCGAGCCTGGCTACATTTAGGGAATTATTAACCAATAAACAGTTTATGTTGTGCAGTCGGATTCTCACATTTTAGCTGTGTTGGTTGGTCAACCCATCATGCAGTTGAAGTAGGACAGCGACCGCGGAAGGTGATTTTGAGAGGGTTTTCAGGATCTCTGGCTGTTGTCCAGTTGACTGAGCAGGCTGGTAGAACAACGTTGCTTTCCTTGGCTGTTTTGACTTGTGAGTGATGAATCCAGGCCGGTATTCCGTCAACTTTGAGTGCCATTGGAGTGGTGATGATGACGACGAAGAGTCCCTTCCAGATAGGAGTTAGTTTTTCCTTCTGAAACATTTTTTTAAATTTTTTTGAGTTGGAGTCTCACTCTGTCGCCCAGACTGGAGTGCAGTGGCCTCTCCCAGCCACCGCAGCCTCGACCTGCTGGGCTCCGGTGATCCTTCCGCCTCAGCCTTCCAAGTAACTGGAACTACAGGCGTGCGCTACCACGCCCGGCTAATTTTTGATTTATTGTAGAGATGAGGTCTGGCCAAGCTGCCCAGGCGGGTCTCGAACCTGTGGGCTCAGGCAATCCACTCACCTCAGCCTCCCAAGGCGTGGGATTACAGGCTGAGTCACCGAGCCTGGCTCCTTCGGAAACTTTTTGACAAAGACTAAGTCCCCAGGCTGGAATGCATGACATGGCATGGAAGATGGAGTTGGCAAGGTGGCATGGACATTGGGATGGACAGTATTCTAGACCTGTTGTAGGGACTGGAGATACTTTAACAAAGATTGATTAGTAAATTTTTTAAGAATGAGATTCTGTAACCCGGGTAACAGAGGAGGGGGTCTCCCAAACATGATTTTGTATGCGGTAAATCCAGTCTTGTATGGAGTGCATTGCATCCAGAGAAGGGCCAGAGGCAAAAGGCTTATCATTTTTTGCCTGTTTCTATTATTAATTTGGTTAAAGTGGTTTTTAAAGTCCAGTTCACGCTGGGCTCGGTGGCTCAGCCTGTAATCCTGTGCTTTGGGAAGCTGAGGTGAGTGAATTGCCTGAGCCTGCGGGTTCGAGACCCGCCTGGGAAACTTGGCGAGACTTCATCTCTACAATAAATAAAAAAAAATTAGCCGGGCGTGGTAGCGCGTGCCTGTAGTTCCAGCTACTTGGAAGGCTGAGGTGGAAGGATCGCCAGAGCCCAGCAGGTCGAGGTTGTAGTGGCCGGGAGCAGCCACTGCACTCCAGTCTGGGTGACAGAGTGAGACTCCAACTCAAAAAAAAAAAATAAAGTAAAAAAAATAAAGTCCGGTTCATGCATTCTACCTGTCCAGAGCTTTGTGGTTGGTAACCACAATGTAATTTCCAGTTAATATTTAGCACTTTACTAGCTAGTTGAACTATGGACGAGGTAAAGGCAGGACCATTATCAGAGCCAATAGAGAAAAGGAGCCCAAACCTAGGAATAATTTTATTTAATAAAAATCTTGTAACCGTAAGTGTGGTTTCATTTTTTTGTGACAAAAACTTCTACCCATTCAGAAAAAATACCAGTAAATAGTTATACCCCACATGAGGCGATTTTATTTTGGTAAAGTTTATTTCCCATTTTTTTCCAGGGCTTAATCTTCAGACCCTGATGCTGTCAAAAGGCCTTGGGCCTTGTTTTGCATTAGGCCTTGGGCCTTGTTTTGCATTAGGTTTTTTAACTCATTGGTATGATAATGACGATTTAATAACTCAGTCATTTTAGTACCTCCCAAGGGGGTGATAGAATGTAATTGTTTTACCAAGGTATGTGTGAAGGCAGCAGGAAAGTTAAGTTTAGAGTTTTTAACCCACCGTCCTGTAGGCTTGTTGTGAACTCCTCCCAGGTCTGCTTGTTCCTTTTCTTCTTGGGTGTAGGTGGGCTGTTGTGGGAGAGAAGGAACTGGAAAAGTTTTAGTTAGCAGAAGTTAAGGGTTCAACCGGAAGCTCTACTGCCTTTTTTTTTTTTTTTGAGTTGGAGTCTCACACTGTCGCCCAGACTGGAGTGCAGTGGCCGCTCCCGGCCACCGCAGCCTCGACCTGCTGGGCTCCGGTGATACTTCCGCCTCAGCCTTCCAAGTAACTGGAATTACAGGCATGCGCTACCACACCTGGCTGATTTTTTGATTTATTGTAGAGATGAGGTCTTGCTGCCCAGGCGGGTCTCGAACCCGTGGGCTCAGGCAATCCACTCATCTCAGCCTCCCAAAGGCGCAGAATTACAGGCTGAGCCACCGAGCCCGGCTCTACTGCCTTTTGAGTCACTTGGTCCACCAGGCGATTTCCAGTTGCTTTTGGAGTGTCCAATTTTTGGTGTCCCCTGCAATGAATGATGGCTACCTTTTTGGGGGAACATATAGCCTCTAAAAGGGCTAAGATTTCTTCATTGTTTTTTATAGTTTTACCTGCCATGGTAAGAAGTCCTTGTTTCTTGTAGATGGACATGGAGAGTAGCAAAGCCATATTTCTTGTCAGTATAAATGTTTACCTGTTTCCCTGTTCCCCAGCATAAGGCCTGGGTTAAGGCAATTAACTTAGCCTTTTGAGCTGATGTGTTGTGAGGCAAAGACTGTGACCAAATTATGTCATGAGCTTTAGTTGCCGCAGCACCAGCCTTGCGGACTCCCTCTATCACCAGACTGCTGCCATCCATCAACAGGTTAGTATTAGCCTGGCTTAATGGAGTGTCCCAAAGATCGAGGTGGCTGGCTTGAAAGATGTTCAATACGTCCTTATGGTTATTAATTGGTGTTTCTGGATTGTTATCTGGCAGTAAGGTTGCTGGGTTGAGGCTCTGAGTAGGAGAGAAAGTTAGTCTAGGCTGATTAAGTAGGAGGCTTTGATATTGTGTGATACAAGCATTGACATTCAGTGGCCGGAGGCTCCCTGGGGCAGAGTTTCAACAGCGTGGGGAACTGCCAAAGCCAGATTTTGACCGAAAGTTAATTTATCTGCTTCCTTAAATAGTACAGCTGTAACACTGATGGCCCAAAGACACAGTGGCCATCCAGAGGTCACTGGATCTAATCTTTTGGGCAAGTAAGCCACAGATCGCTTCCAGGGACCTAGGGTCTGGGTAAGAACCCCTTTTGCAATTCCCTGCTGTTCATGTATTAACAAGTGAAAAGACTTGGTAACATCTGGGAGGGTTAAAGCTGGGGCTTGAGTAAGAGCCATCTTTAACTGCTGGAATGCTTGTTACTCAGTGGCAGTCCATTTTAGGGATGGATTCCCTGAGTGGCTGTATATAGAGGCTTGGCAATTTTCAGCAAAACCTGGAATTTATAACTGACAGTATCCCGTCACCCCCCAAAATTCCCATACCTGTTTTTTTGAAGTTGGGGTGGGGATTTGAAGGATGGCTTCCTTCTGAGCTGTGGACAGGGTTTGCTTACCTTTTTTCAACTGATATCCTAAATAGAAAACTTTAGCCAAGCAGAGTTATACCTTTTTAGCCGGCACATGGTAGCCTAAGTCCTGGAGAACCTGTAATAAGGCCTTAGTGCCCATTAAGCAGGTGTCCATATCCGCTGCTGAAAGTAAAAGGTCATCTACATACTGGAGCACAAAACCCTGATAAGTCCTTCTGTAAAGCTTCTCCGAACAGTGTTGGGGAGTTTTTGAAACCTTGTGACAACCTGGTCCAAGTCAGCTGGCTTGTGTCCCCTGAGTCTGAATCTGTCCATTTAAAGGCAAAAATAGGTTGACTGATGAGGGACAAAGGAATGGAGAAAAATGCATCCTTTGGATTCAAAACAGTGTAAATCTGGTGCTGAGGTGGAAGTAAACTGAGCAAAGTGTAAGGGTTGAGAACAGTAGGATGAATTGTTTCAACCACTTACTGACTTTCCTTAAGTCCTGGACCAGTCAGTAGTCAGAGGTTCCCAGTTTTTGAACTGTCAAAAAAGGAATGTTCTATGCCAATTGTCATGGTGTTAGTATACCAGTCTTTAATAGTCTTTCAATGTGAGTTGCAATTTCTTTTCGGGCCAGTAAACTCATGAGTACTGATGAACATGAATAGGGGTGGCTGTTGCCAACAGACTTACTATGACCAGAGGGTGGTGTTGTACCAATCCTGGTGGGTTTGTTTCTGCCCAGACTGAAGGATATTTTTGTTGTAGCTGCTGAAGCAAATTTGATGGAGTACCCTCAATGGAGGGCTTTGGGGAGGCTAAGAGATATTCTTCAGAGACTAAGTAGTTGTTTGAAGGATTATTATCAAGTGCACGGTCCTGAAGCAGTGCCAATAGATGCTTTATCTCTGTGGAACCTAATAAGAGATTGCTTAGACCCTTTTTCTGAGTCTCATGGAGCAGAGCAGGCTCCTCCTTTGTTGCAGCGTTTCCCCTCAGCTTCTGCTCTAGCTGCCCACGATAATCAGGAGGAACACCCTTCTAAAGATTTTTGACAGGAACAGGATGAGGCTGCTTCTCGGTATCACAATGATGAGATATTTGTGGCTACTCGAGCCTCTGTGACTGAGTTTCCCAAGGCTCCTAGCCTGCCTGCGAAAGAGGCTGAGCCTGCCACTCTTTCTTTATCCTCTGATACATTTGCTCAACTTATGGAGTTGCTTACTGTTTTAGCTAGAAACTGCTCAGTTTCGAAAGAGGAAGTGTCTTTGTGTTGTGCTTTGAGTTCAAAAGAGGAAGTGCCTTCCATACTGGTGACTCATTCCTCAATTTCTAAGGAGGAGATCTCTCCTGGAGGTGGCAAGGACCCCCCTTGGGTCTCAACAGCCCCTCAATTGGTGCCGACTAGAGCCTTGCTTGTGGATCACGTATCCACACCCGCCCCCTTCTTGGCTCCCGTCCAAGCTCGGCCGCCTGATGTTAGGAAGCATCTGTCCCCTTTACAGAAGGCTGCTCAGTCCGCGCTGCTGTGGGGAGATGATTTAGAAGGATTTCACGCCTATCTGGTAGAAACTACAGGCTTTGGTGATCAGGGAAGGGAGATGCAAGAGTATCAGACTTTGTCTCTTAAGTCCCTGAAGGACCTTAAAACTGCTGTGGCACAGTATGGAACAACAGCACTATTTACATTAGCTATACTGGAAACTATTTCACAAGAGGCCTTGACTCCCTCTGATTGGCATATGGTTGCTAAGGCATGTTTGTTGGGTGTAAAATATTTGTTATGGAAGACAGATTTTTGGGATAGATGCAAAGAGCAAGCCAAAAGAAATAGAGGAGATGAACTGAATAGGATTAATCTAGACACGCTTGTGGGCCAAGGAGAATACTCCTCCCAAGAGGCACAGATTTTATATCCCGAGCTGCTTATGGTCAGATAAGTGGAGCCACATCAGGAGCATGGCATCGATTATCATCAGCTGGAGTTAAGACAGAGCAGCTTTCAAAAATACATCAGGGACCTGACAAGCCTTACCAAGATTTTGCATCTAGATTGTTGCAGGCTGTGGGTCGATTGGTGGTAGATGAAGAGGTAGGGACTCTTTTGGTAAAACAACTGGCCTATGAAAATGCCAATTCTGCCTGCCAAGCGGCCATTGGTCCCTATTGTAAAAAAGGGGATTTAACAGATTATATTTGCTTGTGTGCTGATATTGGGCCTGTCTGTATGTAGGGAATGGCTATAGCTGCAGCTTTACAAGGTACTCCTCCCCACAAAATTTTTGATATAATGAGATCTGGTAATGGAGGAACCCGAGGCGCTTGCTTCAACTGTGGGCAAATGGGCCATTTCAGTAGGGAATGCCCCATGTGTAATCCCAATTCAGGACCACCCCCCAGAAGGGGTCACCCTACATCTATGTGCCCACCATGCAAGGGAGGTATTCACTGGGCTAATGAATGCCATTCCAGGATGGATGCAAATGGAAATCCCCTGTCGGGAAACTTCCAGGGGGGCCAGCCCGGACCCCTCAAACAACTGGGGCTATGTCCATTTACCCCCTACAGCCCATGCCCAACTTGCCTCCTCAGGGAAGTCATTCGCCCAACGGGTCAGTGATCTCTACCGCGCTACCCCAGGGAGTGCCGGACTGGACCTCAGTTCCTCCTCCCACTTCATATTGACCCCCAAAATGGGTCTGCAGGCTATTCCCATGGGTGTGTATGGCCCACTCCCTAATGACATGGTAGGATTGTTACTGGGATGCAGCAGCCTTTCTTTGAAAGGCTTCCAAGTTCTCCCAGGAGTCATAGACTCTGATTACACTGGTGAAATTAAAGTCATAGGGAATGTTCCTCAGAATAATATCACACTCACTGCTGGCATAAAAATTGCCCAATTAGTGTTGCTCCCTTTAAAGAAAATGGGACGTACTGTTTCCTCACCAAAGCGAGGGACTAATCCCTTTGGTTCTTCTGATCACGCATATTGGGTGTAAGCCATAGGGGAAAAGCGGCCTAAGTATTCTCTGCATATAGAAGGCAAGACCTTCCGAGGTTTGTTAGATACTGGGACCGACGTCTCTGTTATTAGGCTCACTGGCCAACTTTTTGGCCTCTTCAGGAAGCAATGGCTTCTTTGCAAGGTATTGGGCAGTCTAAGTCTCCTCCACAGAGTAGTAAACTTTTGAATTGTAAGGATGATGAAGGTCATGAGGGAATTTTTCAGCCCTTTGTACTTTTTCTGCCGCTTAATCTTTGGGGCCAGGATGTTCTCCAAACTATGGGGGTGTTGTTATACAGTCCCAGCCCTCAGGTCACTTCCCAGATGCTTGATCAAGGATTTTTACCAAACCAAGGATTGGGAAAGGTTAATCAAGGAATGCAGTATCCCTTAACCCTACCTGAAAAATTGGGAGGTTTGGTTTAGGTCACCCTGAGGCTTTTCATTAATGGTCACTGCTTCTCCTGAGCCCCATCAGGAGACTGCTGACCCCATTACTTGGTTATCTGATGATCCTGTATGGGTGGAGCAGTGACCACTTTCTAGAGAAAAGCTTTCAGTGGCAGCTTCTAGCCGGACACAGAGTCCTTGGAACACTACTATCTTTGTAATTAAGAAAAAGTCAGGAAAATGGCATTTACTACAAGATTTACGGGCAGTAAATCGCTCCATGGAAATTATGGGGCCTCTACAGCCTGGCCTGCCCTCGCCAGTAGCCATTCCAGCTGAATATCACATATTTGTTATAGATTTAAAGGATTGTTTTTTCACTATACCACTTTTTCCTCAAGATTGGAAAGGTTTTGGTTTCTCTTTGTCTGCTATTAATTTTCAGCAACCGGCTCAGAGAGTTCAATGGACAGTTTTGCCTCAAGGCATGGCCAATAGACCCACCTTATGTCAAACTTTTGTAGCCAGAGTCTTGCAGCCTGTCCGATCATGTTTTCCTGAAGCCTACATCATTCATTACATGGATGCCATTCTTGTTGCTCATCCCGATCCACAGTGACTTCAGGTTGTATTTTAAACTTACGATCTGCCCTTCAGCAATCTGGACTTGTTGCTCCAGAGAAAGCCCAGAATGTAGCCCCATATGAATATCTTGGTAGGCTTATAGACAGACGTAATGTTCACATGCAGAAACTGCAAATTCGGTTGGACTCTTTATTAACCCTTAATGATTTTCAGAAATCGCTAGGAGACATCAACTGGTTATGTCCTTCCTTAGGTATTTCTACTGCTCAATTAATGCCACTCTTTGATATGCTGAAAGGTGATTCCAACCCTCAATCTCCGCGGCACCTCACCCCTGAAACTCAATCTGCATTACAATTGGTACAAGAGGCAACTGCAGCCCAGCAGGTATCTCTCATCTCTGTTACTGAGCCTTGGTCACTGATAATTTTGACTATGTCTTATTTGCCCACAGGAGTTTTTTTGGCAACAAGGACCCGTGGAATGGCTGTATTTGCCAGTCTCCTGATGACGCACCATGACCCCATATTATGCATCTGTTGCCCTCCTCATTACTAAGGGCTGATGGCGAGCCAGGGAACTTTTTGGCCATGAACCTGCTTTAATTATAGTACCTTACACAGCTCCCTAAATGAATTGGCTTGGGGAAACATGCCCTGCCTGGCAGTTGGCTGTAGCTAACTTTACTGGGCAAGTGGACTCCCACTATCCTCCTTGACTTCTTACTTTTGCAAAAAATCATTCTTTTATTTTTCCTTAGGTCATCAGTGCTCAACCCCTGCAAGATGCTGATTTAGTCTTAACAGACGGCTCCTCTTCTGGAACAGCAGTTACTGTTATTAACGGTGTTGTTTCTCGTTTTCAGACAGATTATTAATCCGCTCAACGAGTTGAGCTATTTGCAGTTTGTCAGGTCTTTATAGATCTCCCTAAAAAACGCCTTAATCTTTACACTGACAGCCATTACGTTACAGGAGTGCTGCGTCATTTGGAAACTGCTAGTCTTCATACTGTCCCTTCCTCCTCCCCTACTGACATAACTGCTCTTTTACAGACCATTCAATTGCATATTCATGCTCGCACGGAGCCCTTTTTTGTTGCTCATATTCATGTTCATTCTGCCCTTCCTGGTCCATTGTCTGAAGGCAATGCCTTGCTGATGAGGCTACACGATTTTTTGCTTTCCCTTTACTATCTCCTGCTTCCGAAGCTACTGCTATAATTCCAGCACTTTGGAAGGCTGAGGTGAGAGGATTTCCTGAGCCCATGGGTTTGAGACCAACTGGGCAACTTGGCGAGACATCACCTCTACAGCAAATTAAAAAATTAGCCTGTAGTTCTAACTACTTGGTGGTTGAGGCACATGCCTGTAGTTCTAGCTATTGGATGGCAGAGGTGGAAGGATCGCCTGAGCCCAGCAGGTCGAGGCCGTGGTGGCCGTGAGCATGCCACTGCACTCCAGCCTGGGCAAGAGTGAGACTCCAATTTAAAAAAAAAAGTAAATCTATAGAGACAGAAAGTAGATTAGTGGTTGCTGAGGACTGAGGGGGTGTTGGAAGAAAATGGGAATGACTGCTTAGGAATGAACGGGTATGACGTGATGATAATGTTCTAACATTTATTGGGGTAATGGTTGCACTATTTTATGAATATACTTAAAACAATTGAGCTTAAATAGTTGAAAAGTATGATATGTGAGTTGTATCTTAATAACACTTTTCTAACAAAACATGGTGGCTCACTTAATAACACTTTTCAACAAAACATGGTGGCTGGTATCTTGGGCAATACCTAATAGGAAAGTAGCAGTGCAAATTCTTAGGCTTCTGGAACAACCAGTTCTGGCCATCGGTGGCAGGGAACTATATACCTTCCAACAAAAAACTCCTCAAATTGTGCTGGGCCCTGATAGAGATGGAGCATCCGACCATGGGACATCAAGGGATATATGGCCATTTATGTCCTTCATGACTTGAGTTCTATCAGACTATAGCAGCAATCCACTGCAAGATGGAAGTGGTACATCCAGGAGTGAGCTAGAGAAGGGGTCAGCAAACTACAGCCCATTGCCTGCTTTTGAAAATGACTAATTTAGATTATCTTGAGAGTGTTTTTCTAAACAAATTAATTTTGAAGTTTAAATGTACAAATCATAGGCATTCCAGGTGGGAAAGAAGCTAAAGCAAAAATAAAGAAAACATATTCAAGGAAATAATTAAACTTCCATGTTCTTGAGAGAGATCTAAATAGTCAGATACAACAAGAAGCTCAAAGAACTCCTGCTATATACACTGCAAGAAGAACTTAACCAAGGCAAATAGTTATTAGATTCTCCAAAGTCAATATGAAAGAAAATATCCTAAAAACAAGACAAAAGTACTAAATCATTCAAAAAGGAAAGACTGTTAGACTAACAGTGAACTTCTTAGCAGAAACTCTACAAGTCAGAAAAGAATAGGGGCCTATTTTCAATCTCTTTAAAGAAAAAAAAAAATGCCAGCCAAAAATTTTATATCCTGCCAAACAAAACCTTATAAAAGATAAGAAAATAAAGTTCTTCCCTGAGAACAAATACTAGAGGAATTCATCAACACAAAAGAGATGCTCAAAGGAGTTCTAAACATGGAAATGAAATGACAATACTCCCCTATTCTAGAAATGCTATCTTTATTTTTTTGAGTTGGAGTTTCACTCCGTTGCCCAGACTGGAGTGCAGTGGCCACTCCCGGCCACTGCAGCCTCGACCCACTGGGCTCCAGTGATCCTTCTGCCTCAGCCTTCTGAGTAGCTGGAATTATAGGCGTGCGCTACCATGCCCGGCTGATTTTTGATTTATTGTAAAGATGACGTTTCTCCAAGTTGCCCAGGCGGGTCTTGAACCCACGGGCTCAGGCAATCCACTCACCTCAGCCTATCTTTATTAATGTAGCCTTAGGCCAGTGCTGTTTTGTAGCAGGTGGAGCGCAGCATACTCCCACACCAACATGAAGGCTGCCTGTGCTTTTCTCATAAGTGCTGCTTGTGTCTCCTCTCTATTTCTCCTCCCATACCTACTCTCCTGCACATTGTGGCAGATTATTATATTACTCTCTTAGGAAAGAACAAATCTTGACTATGGGTCAAGATTCCAAACAAATATAAATCTAAGTGAGACTCTGGTTTATAAATTCACGAGTTTTGATATGAGCTAGCATTAGGATTCCTTGAACTAAGGACAGGAAGAGGGGGTAGGAGAGCAGAATAGAAGATAATTCCAACAGAAATTTATCTAAGATGAAAAATTATAGGATCTCTCTTCTATGCTAATTCCAGAATCTGGTTCCTTCAAAAAGGTTGGGTGCAGCAACATGGATGGAACTGGAAGACATCATGTTAAGTGAAATCATCCGGGCACAGAAAGACAATATTGCATGCTCCCTCTCCTATGTGGGAACAAAAAAAATTGATCTCACAGAGGTAGTGAATAGATGGTGGTTACCAGTGGTTGGAAAGGACAGTGAGGAGGGGGAGGAGGAGTAAAGAGAGGTTGGTTAATGGGTACAAAAACACTGTTAGAAGGAAGAAGACCTAGTATACAGCAGCATGATAGGGTGACTATAGTTAACAACTATGTATTGCATATTTCAAAATAACCAAAGAGAAGATTTAGAATGTTCCCGATACAAAGAAATAAATGCTTGAGGTGATGGATATCCTAATTACCAGATTTGATCATTACACATCATATGCTTGTATCAAAATACAGCATGCACCCCATAAATATGCACAATAGGTATGTATCCATAAAATTAAAAATAAATGAAAAGATGAAAATACAATCAAGGAAAGAGCCCTAGGAAGGAGGCAAGAACTGGATGGTTTTGAAAATTTATCTCTTGATACTATAGAGACACCTATGTGCAGGGGCCACCCTCGGTGATGTCTGAGTTTCTGTGGCCACAAGTCCTACTGGGACAAGGTTCTACTGAAGGAACATGGACAGTGAAGTAGTGAAGATGACCCAGCTGAGGAGTGACCTCATCAAAATCCATAATAACCTGAGCACCCACTGAGCACAGGCCCCATCCACATTTGGATCCTCACAACTTTCTTTACTTCCAACCTGCAAGACTCAGTTCAGCAAACGTGGATTCTGGAAGGTTCTCACGTCTTCCATTTATTTCCTCTCTCAGATTTTAGGAGTCTTCTCCTTTAACTAACCCATCAGCTTTTCATTAAAATAATTTGAATAAACAAATTTATATTCAGAATCCTATTTTCAATTGGGAGGAAGCTGCAGCTCAGCATACTATGAAATAGATACAGGGATGGAGACATCCCAGCTCCACCTCTCTGGAACAGGAAAGATGATCAGGGAAGGCACGGAGGTCAGTGTGGGTAAGGGGGTCAATATGGACATGGGAGGGGGGGCACCTATCTCCACATCCTCATGTTATACTAACAAGTACACAGACACATTCAGACCCCTTTGCAGAAAGAAAAGTCAGTGGCTCTTGAACTCAAAAAGGGGAAGTGTGAACAAATCTTCCATCACTCAGTCCACACTAGGCTGCTGTCTCACACTATAGAAAAAAGGAGTTCATGAACAAATTGAGGTCAGTCACAGTGAGTGGTGACATTCTGAATAGCCCACCACCAACTCAGAATGACCCAAAGTACCCCCATAACCCAGCTGTGTCCCCTTTCCTCCCCACCTTTCCACTCTAGGCCTCTCCCAGGGTCTCTCACCTCAACAAGCCATGATAGACAAATCAGAGCCCCAGGCACTGTCATTGTTGAGGTAAAACAAAGCAGAATCTGGTCAGAGCCTACAGGAGATGTGACTAAGAAGATAAATTATGGGGTGGGTGAGCTCCCCCATACCACCTCCCACACTTACAGGCAGGCTGAGAATAGCTACCTCCTTTTCCACCTGTGGGAAGAAAATGTCCTGTGAGTGGTCAGGGAGGAGGCAGGGCCATGAGGTCTTAGAGGGTTCCCTATTCTTGGACTCCAGAGAAGATTCCAGAACTGTCACTATAGATCCTGGGCAGGACCAAAAACATGAAGAAAGCAAATGTGGGGGACTAGATCAACTGTTTTCCTGGAGGTCTGTCCTCAGGGACCTTTCCAGTGACTTCTGACTTTGGGAATCAGGTCCCCTTCACCACAATCATCAAAGTGAAACATTTGTCCTTTATTTCTGTATGTGTTTTGCAAAAGAATAAGTGTTAGCACACAGAGCCTCAGGCTGGGTAAGCACGTGTGTGTGGATGGTACTTTCCAGTAATGAGGCAGGACACACTTCTACCTGGGGATTGAAACCCCCAGTGGGACAAGAAAACCCAGACCACCTCCCCACTCCCTACCTGAGCTCTACCTCCTACACATCACAGCTCCGGTGACCACAGCTCCAAGGAGAACCAGAAACAAGCCAGCAACGATTCCCACAATGAGGATGGTGATCTGGGAAGAAGGTTCTGAGAAAGAGAGGGAAGGAGAGGGGTTCTGACCCCCAGGCCTCAACCCAGACCCTGATAAAGGTCTCCAGAAGGTCTCCTGCTTTCTCTGAAAAGCAACTTGATCCCCCATGCCCCTCCTTACCCCATCTCAGGGTGCGGGGCTCTGGCAGCCCCTCATGCTGCACATGGCACGTGTATCTCTGCTCTTCTCCAGAAGGTACCACCACAGCGGCCCACTTCTGGAAGGTTCCATCCCCTGAAGGCCTGGTCTCCACAAGCTCCATGTCCTGAGTTTGGTCTTCCCCATCCCGCTGCCAGGTCAGTGTGATCTCCGCAGGGTAGAATCCCAGGGCCCAGCACCTCAGGGTGACATCCCCATCAGGGCTGGGGTGATGGGTCATGTGTGTCTTTGGGGGATCTGAGTGAAGAGTCAGAACATTCAGGCATTTTGCATCCCTTATGGGACACTCCAGCAGTGTCCATGTGACCATCCTGAGAGTGGACAGGACAACTGGGATGAGGTAAGGAGCACAGAGCTCACACACCAGCCTGACACGGGCAACTGGGATAATCTATTCCTTGGAAAGTTCTAGTCTGTGAGAGGAGAGCAGGGACATCAGGTCCTGACCTGAGTGGAGGCCTAGTGACTCCGGAGAGCTGCAGTCAGACCTCCAAACACCCTGAGTGTGAGGCAGAGAACAAGGCCTGAGATAAAAAGTCATGGTGCCCAAGGCTGCTGCAGGGCTCAAAGGGAATCACTGATCCCCATTTCAGGGATTGTCTTCCCCTCCCTTTCTTCAGAGACTCCATCCCTTATTGTCCCAGAGAGAAGGGCGGGCCTCAGAGTCGCTCTCTGGAACAGGATCTGGAAACCCAGGAGGATTCTCCTGCTCTGGACCAGAGGAGGGCTATATTCTAGCGTTGACCCCATTTTCCTCCCCTTCTTGTGGGGGGCCAGCTGGGAGTTCTGGAGGAGATCTGGGAGGCGCCCCGTGGCCCCTCGTACCCGCGTACTGCAGCGTGTCCTTCCCGTTTTCCAGGTATCGGAGCAGCCACTCCACACACCTGCCCTCCAGGTAGGCCCTGGTGTGCTCCGCCTCAGTGCCCTCCACAAACTTGCGCTTCGAGATTTGAGCCGCAGTGTCCGCCGCGGTCCAGGAGCTCAGGTCCTCGTTCAGGGCGAGGTAATCCGCGCCGTCATAGGCTTCCTGCCTGTACCCGCGGAGGAGGCGTCCGTCCAGCCCGACTTCGCAGCCAAGCATCCTCTGGATGGTGTGAGACTCTGGCCCCACCCCCG
>NW_007086957.1:16433-16908 GCF_000164805.1 Carlito syrichta
CCACTTGGCCCCGCCCCCGCCCTGACAGACCCAAGAGATTTGGCCTCAACCGAAAATGAAACCGCGTAAAGGTCGCCTGAGGCTCTTCCCGGGTGGAGGGTCTTGGCGGGTCCCGCGGCCTCGGGATGAATCTCGGACCCAGAGACTCGGATGACCCGGGCCATCTGGGACCCCAGGGGCCGTGGCCAGTGACCCGGGCCCGAGGTCACTCACCGGCCTCGCTCTGGTTGTAGTAGCGGAGCGCGGTCCGCAGGTTCCCTCGGAACATCTGTGCGTTTTCCTTGGCGAAATGTGTCTCCCGGTCCCAATACTGCGGCCCCTCCCGCTCCACCCACGGCGCCCGCGGCTCCATCCTCGGACTCGCCGCGTCGCTGTCGAACCGCACGAACGGCGTGTCGTCCACGTAGCCGACTTCGATGTACCGGGGCTCCCCGCGGCCGGGCCGGGACACGGCGGTGGCGAAATACCTCAGGGA
>NW_007086957.1:16928-23601 GCF_000164805.1 Carlito syrichta
GGGGTGCCATGCCCCGCCTTCTGGGGGTCGGGGGAGAACCTGTGCCCCTGTGGGGGCTCTTGGGGACTTTATAACCGGGAATCGCGGCGACGCTGATTGGCTTCTCTACAAAGCAGACAACCAGTGGGAGTGAGAAGTGGGGCCGCGTCATGAGTATCCAGGAAGAAGTATTCGACACAGTTTGGGAGAGAAGTGAAACTCTGAGGTTAGGGAATCCTCAACGCTGGGCCTCCTCAACCCAGACACCGTCCTCGGGGCCTGAGACCCTGAGAGCCACTCCTGGGGACCAGGGGCTTGGCCCTGAGCCCTCTCCTCTGATACTGAGCGATCTTTGTCACACTGTCTCCCCGAGTCCTGGCCCAGGAGCTGTCTATGGAAACGAGGGCGAGCTCCCCAGGCTGGTCCCAGCCCCTTTCCCTTCATTTCTCCTCCTGGAATCCTTCTTCCTGAACTCTCTTCCTTCTACTCCTTCCTCTCCCCCTGTACTCTTCTAGAGGAAAACTCACCCTGGGGAACCTGGTGCCAGAGTGAGCTTCTCTGGGAATGGAGGCGTAGAGGAGGGTTTTCTCTTTAAACTTGGATAAATTATATCTAAATGCACCAGATAGAGATTCTCATGGAGACCAGTATCCTTTTTATTAATTACAGAGGGTAGCACAATTTTGGTAATCCGTAAATGGTTTGTAATCTAATCTGTAAAAGAAGTGATTTTAGTCTCTTCATATAAAAATGAATGGAAACATATTATAATTACACTTACAAAGCTCCCAAGTTTAACTTTCCCAGCCTATGTATCTGTGATTCTGGGTTGTTATTTTAAAAATTACCTTCATTCCACAGCCCTGAGTTTCTGTGTGTGTGAGTACAGGTCCTTTCCTCGATACAAAAAAGCATGATTTATTACTATATGTTGCAACCAGGAGCCTGGACAGAATCTAATCACCTCAGTTGCAAGTGCTCAGTACAGTCAAAATGCCCTTCGCTAGTGCTCATTCGACAGCCTGTGTTTTGGAATGAGTTGCATCTGAGGTGTGTGCATACTTTATTAGGACACTTGGTATTTTTCTGAACCTGATTAATATAAGGAGGACATTTGTTTTTAGACAATCCCACAGATTTATTAATTACCAAATGCAGAGAACACCCTGCTGGGCTCTGTAGATAGATGTATTAAAAATCCATAACAGTATTTTAAACTTGAGAATTCCTGAGAATTCTGATTTAGAATTCTTCCCCTCTGCTCCTTTTCCTCACCTTTTGCTTCGCCAGCCTTTTTCTCTGTTTCTCTCATCCTTCATGTCCTCTTCTCCCCTAAGACCTCATAACTCTGTTATTACTGAATTGTGATACTAGCACTATTCCCTCACCTACTACTGCCCACGATGATTCTCCCCACAGTGGTCAGCAGTCCTGCCAGTGTGCATCAGGCTGTGTCACTTCTTCACTGAAACACTCCATTAGCTCTGTGTCACTCTTGCGAAGCCTCTAGATTGTAAGGCACATGAACACAGGGACTCTGGGTTCTTTTGGTCTAAGTGATATCTGCAGCATATAAAGGTGTACCTGGTACATAGTAGGCATTACGTTGGTTTTTGTTGAGTTAATGAATGAAATATTATTGTGTTAAAATTTAATTGCATCACATAAAATTATAAAATGAAAAGTACTAAAGTAGGAAATATTTTATTTTGTTATGCCCGGAGTGCAAGAAATAAAATGTCAGCTCGTAGAAGATTAGATCCTGAGTCCTTTAATAGCCAGTGACTGAGAGTGGTCTATTGTCCAAAGAACTCTTAGCCCTGAGTAAAGCAGGCAGAGGGCTTTTATAGACAGAAACCATAGCTTACATTTTAAGGGGGGTCAGAGTCAGGGATGGAATAGTTTGCAGCTACATGTTGGCTTAATTTGGTTGGGGTTGCCAGCTGCTGTTTGCTTGACAGGATGTAGAGGGTAGGGGATTTCCAAGAAAAGGGGAGAAGTGACACCTTAGAGGCTAAGGACAGTTGTAGTTACACGTGGTAGGGAGGCTGCTTCTGGGTGCTGCAGCTGGGTGATGCATCTGAGTGCTGCGTCTGGGCAGTAGGCATGCAACTAAAATGGAAACTTTTAACAAAACAGAATTACTTATGTCAAACAAGCTTTTACAGGTTATGGAGGTTATACAGACATATAGGTTTTACAGACATTTCATTCCCTCCTTTTACTTGTGCATGAGTTAAATCATTGACTCATCAGTAATTAACAGTGACTATAGTGGGTTTTAACAAACATAAATTTTACAGAGTTAATGTGTTCTTTGTTAAACTGGATAATTTAATTGGATGCATAGGGCCTAGGAGTAAACCAAGGAAGAGGAGGATGGGAGGGCTTGCTAAACTAGTGATGAGAGTTGTTAACCGTAGGTTCTAGTTAGACAGAGAGGGAACCAAGATTTATTATTGTCTAGTTTCTTTTTGTTGCCTGTTTATATTTTCTTGAATTTTTCAGAGGGTGTCCTTGATAATTTTTGATTTGTTTGCATAAAAACAACAAGTTTCTCTGAGAGTGGCATATAGGCACCTTTGGGATAGACAAAGCAAATTTAGACCTTTATAATTCTGGAGGACAACTTTTGCTAAGGAATTAATCTGGTTATGAAGTTGGTCTATCGCAGGTTGCATATATTTTAGGTTAGAACTGATATTATGTGCTAGGTTGGCCCAGCCTAATTCTCTGCAAACTAAAATTGTGGTGCTAAGTGCTGCAGTTCTGGCTATGCTTTTTTTTTTTTTTTTTTGAGTTGGAGTCTCACTCTGTCGCCCAGACTGGAGTGCAGTGGTCGCTCCTGGTCACCACAGCCTTGACCTGCTGGGCTCCGGCGATCCTTCCGCCTCAGCCTTCCAAGTGGGTGGAACTACAGGTAGGTGCTACCACGCCTGGCTAATTCTTTGATTATTGTAGAGATGAGGTCTTGCCATGTTGCCCAGGCGGGTCTCAAACCCACAGGCTTAGGCAATCTACTCACCTCAACCTCCCAAGGCGCGGGATTATAGGCTAGCCACCGAGCCTGGCTTCGGCTATGCTTAACCCAATTAAGGCTGGCACGAAGAACGGGACAGCATGTTTTTGGTGAGACAATGGGAGCCTCGATTTCTAGGCTTATGTAGTGGGGGGGGGGGATTGCTTTTAAGCAAAGTCAGCAGTCTGAGGCTAATTATGGCCAGGTGATATTAAGCAAACGGTATATATGAGTTAACATAGGAAAAAGACCAGGAGGCCGGCGTTCCAGAAGGGGGGTAAGAAACAGATTAGGAGGAAATATTAAAATGGGAAAGTCTTAGCTTGAGAGGTCTGGATTCAGGCATATCAGTCTATTGTTGGTTGTTGTCTTTAGCCTCTTTGACTTGTGAGTGATAAATCCAGGCTGGTATCCCATCAACTTTGAGTGCCATTGGGGTGGTGAGAAGGACAACGTAGGGTCCCTTCCAGGCAGGGGTCAATCCTTTTTTCTGGAACTTTTTGACATAGACCAGGTTTTCAGGCTTGAAAGGATGGCACAGTGTGGATGATGGAGTCGGCAAAACGTCATGGACGCTGGAGTGGACAGTAGCCTGGACCTGTTGGAGGGACTGGAGATACCTTAAAAGAGATTGATTAGTAATTTTTTTTTTTTTTGAGTTGGAGTCTCACTCTGTCACCCAGACTGGAGTGCAGTGGCTGCACCTGGCCACCGCAACCTCAACCTGCTGGGCTCCAGCGATCCTTCCGCTCAGCCTTCCAAGTAGCCGGAATTACAGGTACGCGCTATCACGCCCGGCTGATTTTTTGATTTATTGTAGAGATGAGGTCTTGCCAAGTTGCCCAGGCGGGTCTCAAACCCTCGGGCTCCGGCAATCCACTCACCTCAGCCTCCCAAAGCACGGGATTACAGGCTGAGCCACCGAGGTCAGGTGATTAGTAATTTTTTAAGAATAGGGTCCCATAACTGGGGTAACAAAGGAAGGGGTCTTCCAAATATGATTTCATATGGAGTAAACCCAGTCTTATAAGGAGTGCATTGAGCCCAGAGAAGGGCCAGAGGCAGAAGATTTACCTATTTGTCACCAGTCTCTATTATTAATTTGGTCAAAGTAAATTAGTCCAGTTTATGCATTTTACCTGTCCAGAGCTTTGTGGTTGGTAAGCATAATATAATTTCCAGTTGATGTTTAGTGTTTTACTAACCAGTTGGACTATGGATGAGGTAAAGGCAGAACCGTTATCAGAGCCAATAGAGAGGGGGAGCCCAAACCTGGGAATAATTTCCTTTAACAAAAACCTGGTAACTGTCAGTGCGGTTTCCTTTTTGGTGGCAAAGGCTTCCATTCGTCCAGAAAAAAGTATTTATAAACATTAGCAGATAGTTGCACCCCACGTGAGGAGGCTTTATTTTAGTAAAGTCTGCCTTCTATTTTTTTTCAGGGCTAAATTCTCAGGCCATGATGCCGATAGTTGGTTTCGGACCCTGTTTAGCATTAACTTGAGTACAAGCCGGGCACATGGCTGCTGTTTTTGTGGCCATGTATTGTAAACCATTGATATGATAAATATGATTTAACAGTTCAGTCATTTTAGTACCTCCCAAGTTGGTGGTAGAATGTAATTGTTTTACTAGAGTGTATCCGAGAACTTTAGGCAGGATGATCTTGGAGTCCTTGATTCATCATCTGGTGGGATTTTTGTAAACCGCTTCTCGTTTTGCTTGCTGTTTTTTCCTGAGCATAAGTAGGCTGTTTCGGGAGAGAAGGAACTGGAAAGGTTTTAGTTAGCAGGATAGTTAAAGGTTCAACTGGAAGTTTTATTGCGGCCCGAGTGGCCTGGTCAACCAAGCGATTTTCTGCTGCTTCTGGAGTGTTTGCTTTCTGGTATCCCCTGCAATGAATAACAGCTTCTTCCTTGAGGAGCCATTTAGCTTCTAAAAGGGCTAAGATTTTCTCCTTGTTTTTTATAGTATTACCCACTGCATTCAGAAGTTCTTGTTCCTTGTAAATTATAGCATGAACATGGAGAGTAGCAAAAGCATATTGGCTGTCAGTGAAGATGTTTATCTGTTTCACTGCTCCCCATCATAGGGCCTGAGTTAGAGCAATTAACTCAGCCTTTTGAGCCGACGTGCTGTTGGGCAGAGACTGTGACCAGATCATGTCATGAGTCATGGTCATCGCAGCACCAGCCTTACGATTGTGATTAGATCACATTATGAACTGTGGTCACTGCAGCACCAGCTTTACAGACTCCTCCTATGTCAGACTGCTGTCATCCGTGCACAGGAGAGCATCAGTCTGATTTAAGGCGGTGTCCCGAAGATCAGGGTGGCTGGCCTGAGAGATGTCCATCATGTCTTTTTTAGTCATGCACTGGCGTTTCTGGATTATCATTGGGGAGCAGGGTAGCCAGATTGAGGCACTGAGTAGGAGAAAAAGTTAGTCTGGGTTGGTCAAGTAGGAGGCTTTGATATTGGGTAATGCGGGTATTTGACATCCATTGATCGGAAGCTCCCGAAGCAGAGTCTTGACAGCATGAGGAACAGTCAAAGTCAGGTTTTGGCCGAAAGTCAATTTATCTGCTTCTTTATCTAATACGGCTGTGGCTGTAATGGCCTGGAGACAAGAGGGCCAGTTGGAGGCCATTGGGTCCAGTCTCTTTTTGTTCTTTCTGGTTTCTTCCTTTTGCTTATGGGTCGGCTTTGAGCTGGGCTGAGAAGTCTGGATAGCGGCAACTAACATTTTTGTTTATATCTGGTTTCTGATCTGCCTTTTTCTGTTTCTCAGCATTATGGTTGTTGAAAATTTTTTGGGCTATTTCAAGTAGCTGAGAAATATTTATTCCTGCAAAACTCTCAAGCGTTTGCAAATTTTTTTCTGGATGTCTGGAGCAGCCTGCGCCATAAAAGCCAAACTGACAGTCAGTGCATTCTTGGGTGCCGAGGGGTCGAAGGGAGTGTAAGTACGGAATGCCTCCTGGAGGCACTCGAGAGACATCCCTGGTGACTTCTGGGGCCCTGAATAATCTTGGTAGTCTTAGAGACATTGATCGGTTTTCGGGTTGCTTCCCTCAAGCCAGCTAATAGAGTCCATTGATAAGTCTTTAAGTCCGGGGACCCTGCCAAAGTGTTGAGGTCCCAGGTAAAAGGGAAGAGGAAAAGGAGGTGGTGGGAGGCATGCTGCGGTCCCTGACAGCCTTCTCAGGGGCGGCCGTGACCGCCACCACAGCTAGGGAAGAGGATGTGGCGGTTGGAGAGGACTGAGGACAAATACTTCGGCGGGTTACAGGTGAGGGTGATTAGCTCCTTAAGGGGATTCTCGGTTGATGGAAGCAAAACCGGGGTATAACCCTTTCGATGGGGGGAGCTGCCTTCTCAGACAGCAGGGGTTTTGCCTTTGAAGGTTGCTGAGGATTTCCATCGTAGGGCTCCTTTAAGGGCTTTGAAACCAAGATTCTCCACCCCTCCAAAGTATCTGATGACCTTATCCCCTTTTTCAAAACATAAGTTCTAAGCCAAGATGGGGGATTCTTGACCAGAGATAACCATTGGTTAATATAGGGGAACTGATCTGTGTCCCGACCAGCGGGACAAGTAAAACGTGGGCACGAGGAGGACTACCTGTTGTTGGTGAAAAGAGAGAGAGAGACCAAGAGAGAAAGAGACAGGAGA
>NW_007086958.1:0-1826 GCF_000164805.1 Carlito syrichta
CAAGCTGTAAACCCCCAATAAACGGCTTCTGGTCAATCCATTGAACAGATGTCCACTGTTTTTCTTTCTCTTTCTTTCTCTTTATATCTATCCCTCCATCTTTCTTTTAATATCTGTCCCTCCAGAAATAATTGCCGCACCTTCACACCTTCCAAGGGACCTCCTAAATCTCTTTTCGGGGGCGGGCCCCCCAAAACCTAGGAGTAAGCAAAGATTTCTTCGTTAGGAAACTCAAGGCATTGAACATAAAACGAAATTTAAAAATCAATAAATCAGACTTCATCAAAATCTCAAACTTCTTTTCATCTAAGGACAAACAAATACACCATATACAAAAGTGAATTTGAAATGGATGAAAACCTAAAGGTAAGACCTAAAATGATACAACTGCTAGAAGAAAACATTGAGGAAAGCACCACGATGTTGCACTTGGCAGTGATTTCTTGGATACGACACCAAAAGCACAGGCCACAAAAGCAAAAAAAGACAAATGGGACTGCATCATTTGTACATCAAGGGACACAATCAACAGAGTGGAAAGGTAACCCACAGAATGGGAAAATAATATTTGCAACTCATGTTTGATAAGGGTACATAATATTCAAACTATATTAAAGCTTCTGCAACTCAACAACAAAAAAATCGACGTGATTTTTAAGTGTGCAAAGGACTTGACTAGACATTTCTCCCAAGATGATGTACTAATGGCCAAGAAGAATTTGAAAAGATGCTCAGCATCACCAATCGTCTGAGAAATGCAAATCAAAACCATGATAGTCCACCTCACACTCATTGGGATGGCTACTATAAAAAGCAAAAAATAAAATAAAATAAAACCCAGAAAGTAAGTGTGAGGAGGTGAAGAAAGTGGGATTCTTGTGCACTGTTGGGATTGCAAAATGGTGCAGTCACTATGGAGAACTATGAGGCTCTCAAGTTATTAAAAATATAGATGAATGGATAAGCAAAAGGGGGGTGCATTGAAAAGGCAGGAAATCCTGTCACACGCTACAGCACAGGCGAACCTTGAGGACACTGTGCTAAGTGAAATAAGCTAATTTCAGAAAGACAAATACGCACCATGGGAGTATGTCCCAACAAACCCCTTGTAAAGTTGCAAAATCTTAAGTTAAACCATCTTAAGTCAGGGGCCATCTGTACTAGGTAATCCCACTTCTATGAGGTACCTAGATGCTATGATCCGAATGTGTCGCCCAAAGTTCGTGTGCTGGAAGCTTAACTCCCAATGCAACAGTGTTGGGGCCTTTTAGGAGGCGGTCAAGTCATAAGGCTCTGCTTTCATGTATGGGTTGATGCCACCACAGAAAGGTCTGACTGAGGGAGTTTGGTCCCTTTGCCCTTCTGCATTCTGCCATGTGAGGACACACCAGTCAAAGCACTGTCCTGGAAGCAGAGACCAGATTCTCATCAGAGGCCAGTGCTTTGATCTTGGACTTTGCTGCCTCCAAAACTGTAAAATATGCATTTCTGTTCATTATGAGTCACTTGGTCTCAGGTACTGATACAGCAGCACAAAATGGACTAAGACCGCAGTCTTAGTTGCCAGTTTCCATTCTATCGGTTGCTTTTTCACTCTGTTGACTGTCTCCTTTGATGCATGACATTTTTAAGTTTGATGATAGCTGCCAGGAGGAGAAGGGAATGAAACGTCATTTAATGGGTACAGAGATTCAGGTTTGTAAGATGAAAAAGTTCTGGAGAGATGTCTTTCACAATGTGAATATACTTAACACTACTGAACTGTACTCTTTTTTTTTTTGAGTGAGAGTCTCACTCTGTCACCCAGACTGGAGTGCAGTGGCCGC
>NW_007086958.1:2119-10273 GCF_000164805.1 Carlito syrichta
AAAAAAAAAAAAAAAAAAAAAAAGGGTAGTAGATTTTACATTATGCGTTTTTTACCACAAGAGAAAATAAAAGGAATAGGAAGGACAGACCAGGAGATGTTCACAAAACATGTCATCTGAAAAAAGACGTGCATTCTGAATAAAGAACTCCTACACCTCATTAAAAATACAAACACCCTGGCTGGACTCAGTGGCTCAGCCTGTAATCCCAGCACTTTGGGAGGCCAAGGTGAGTGGATCGCCTAAGCCTGTGGGTTTGAGACCAGCCCAGGCAACCTGGCGAGACCTCATCTCTACAAAAAATAAAAAATAAAAATATAAGCCAGGCGTGGTGGCAAATGCCTGTAGTCCCAGCTACTTAGAAGGTTGGGGGAGAAGGATCGCCAGAACAGTAGGTCAACACTGGGGTTGACGTAAGCGTGCCACTGCACTCCAGCCTGGGCAACAGAGTGAGACTCCAACTCAAAAAAGCCCAAAACAAAACAAAACAAAAATATAAACACCCTAAAATGGTCACAAGACTTGAACAGATACTTTACAAAGGAAGACATGGGTAAACTTAATATAAATAATTGTTAGCTAAAGGAATTAACCACTAACAAGGGTAAGAAGATTTCTAAAGAATACAGGAAGCAAAATCTCTAGCACCAAGGCTAACACCCACAGCAGGAACAAACCTGGAAGACCCCAGGATGAGATGCAGATCTCACTGCAGAGAATGTGGCTGAGGCCACTGTATGGCTGGGGGTGGAAAGGCTGGGACTAGTGGACAGGAATCTGCTTAGGGCTGAGACTTATTGGGAAGCCACCTGCTGGCAAAGAAGAAAAGCACCAGAAACAGGAAGAGAAGCCCCCCCTCTTGCAGTGTCCCTCTAGTGTCCTCTATTGGCAAAGTCTAATATCACACCAGCTGGGAAAGAAATGTTGACAGGGTCTAGCTCCAGTCGGAAAGACAGCAAAGGATGGGCCAGGAGCTGAAAGATAGAAGCTCCAACCTGCAAAGTGGCTTTGCAGCCACTTTAGAAAATTTGGTAGCTTCTTATAAAGTTAACTACCCACCTGCTCTATGACTCAATAATCCCACAACTCCTAGGTATATATCACAAAGTAATGAAACCATATATCTACAAAGACTTGTAGAAGACTCACAGTTTTATTCAAAACAGGCAAAAAGTGAACACAATCCAAATGCCCATCAGCAGAAGACTAAGTAAGCAGTCAAGGCCAGTGCGCATATATATATATATATACGTATACACACACATTTATATATATATATGTATATACACACACACATATATATGTATGTGTGTGTGTGTATACATATATATATAAATTTTTTGAAAGCACTTTTTTTTTTTAGTTGGAGTCTCACTCTGTTGCCCAGGTTGGAGTGCAGTGGCACGCTCACAGGCACCACAGCCTCAACCTGCTGGGCTCAGGCAATCCTCCCACCTCAGCCTTTCAAGTAGCTGGAACTACAGGCGTGTACCGCCACACCCAGCTAAATTTTTTTAATTTATTGTAGAGGCAAGGTCTCGCCAAGTTGCCCTGGCTGGTCTCGAACCCATGGGCTCAGGTGCTGGGATTATAGGCGTGAGTCACTAAGCCAGGCCGAAAGCAGGATTTGTTGAGAGGACAGAAAGCTTCCTGAGGGGAGGAGACTGGAGAGGGTTGCCCAAGCTGGTATATTTATATGATGGAAAATAAAGTAACTTGACTTATACTATCTTAGTCTGTTTTGTATTACCATAATGCAAATAAACTTAAAAAACATGTTGACCAAAAGCAGCCAAGCACAAAACAGTACACACTGTAGGACGCCATGCATACAAACTTCTGCAACAATAAAAATTAATCTATAGTGAAAGCAATCAGAAGGGTGGTTGCTGTGTATGTGGCAATTTTGTGACAATGGAAATGTTATCCTAATAGAGATCCAGTTACAAGGAATTAGGAATTTATGAAAACTCATTGCACTATCATTCAGATTGGTGCATTTCCCAGTATGTAGCATTATATCTCTCTTTTTTTTCGAGACAAGGTCTTGCCAAGTTGACCAACTGGTCTCAAACCCATGAGCTCAGGCAATCCTCTTGCCTTAACCTCCCAAAGTGCTGGGATGACAGGCGTGAGCCACCGTGCCTGGATAGCATTATATCTCAAACCATCATCATCATCTAGTCGGGATCTCACTCTGACACCCAGGCTGGGGTGCCAGTACACAAATCACGGCTCACTGCAGCCTTGAACTCCTAGGCCCAGCTAATCCTCCTGTCTCAGCCTCCTAAGTAGCTGGGACTACAGGCATGCACCATATCTGACTAAGATTCTTAATTTTTTGCAGAGACAAAGTCTCACTATGTTGCCTAGGCTGGTCCTGAACCCCTGAACTCAAGCAATCTTCCCTCCTCGGCCTCCCAAAGCACTGGGATTACAGGCATGAGCCACTGTACCACACCAGTTCCATTCTTTTATTTTTTATTTTTATTTTTTGTAGAGACTAGGTCTAATTATGTTGCATAGGCTGGTCTCAAACTCCTGAGCACAAATGATCCTCTCACTTTGGCCTCCCAAAGTGTTGGAATACAGACGTGAGCCACTGTGTCCGGTTCCTCAAACCATTTTGAATGAGGAAAAAAGAACCTTTGGTTTAAAGCTATATGAAAAAAGGAGGGACATAAACTACCAGTGCTGAAGTTCCACTTCTTCCCCTGGTAATAACACCATCATCCCAAATCAAAGTAATGTTGTAATAAACCTAAACAACCAATATAAGCAAACAACAAAACTCGTATCTAGCAACTCTCCAAAGTCTTTATAAAGATTCTTCCAAAAAGTCGGAAAAAGTTCTTCGTTTGTTTGTTTGTTTGTTTTTAGTTGGATTCTCACTCTGTCGCTCAGGCTGGAGTGTAGTAGCAAGCTCACAGCCACTGCAGCCTTGACCTGCTGGGCTCAGGCAATCCTTCCACCTCAGCCTTCCCAGTAGCTGGAACTACAGGCACGCGCTACCATGCCCAGCTTATTTTTTATTTAATGTAGAGTTCTCACCAATTTGCCCAGGTTAGTCTCGAACCCCTGAACTCAGGCAGTCCTCTTGCTTCGGCCTCTCAAAGTGTTGGGTTACAGGCTTGAGCCACCGTGCCTGGCCCAGTTCTGCATTTTTAACTTTCCATTATTTCCCATCAGTATTTCCAACTGTTGGGTTTTTTCAATCCTGAGGAATAAGCTACTAGTAATAGTTTGCAAGCTAATAATTAGAAAAGCTTGCCTAAACTTTTGCCTACAAACACTAACAGCTGCTGAGGCAAAACCTGCAGTTTTAAGAGAAACACACTAGATGGCAGTGCTGTTCTCTCACCAGCATTTCTCAATTTATAAGGAAAAAAATATTCCTTAGTCTTGAACTGGTTCACTGAAACCCAAGTCTAAGTAACTCATTATGAAACACAATTTAAGCAGAAAATAGTATGTGAGAGATGATATGCCACCTTCTAATTACAGGTCTTCAAAAGCACGGTCCAATTTAAGATTCCCCTAAAATCTTTGTTGGATTTCAACATTATACTTAGTCTTGTGCCACATAATGACATTTCTGTCAATGACTGACCGCAGATACAACAGTGGTTCTATACAATTATAATACCATATTTTTATGGCATCTTTTCTATGTTTAGATACACAAACACTGTGTTACAATTGCTTACAGTATCCAGTTTAGTAACATGCTGTACAGGTTTGTAGTCCAAGAGCAATAGGCTATACCATATAGCTTAGGTGTGCAGCAGCTAGGCCAGATCACGTAGGTTTATCTAAATGCACGCAGTGATGTTACCTGAATGATGAAATTGCCTAACACCACATTTCTCAAAATGTATTCCTGTCAAGTGACACATAACTATACTTCTCTGATGTTATAAGGGCCTCTTTCTCCTTTGCTTAAAAAAAATAATTTCAAGTTAATGTACTAATAATTATTCCAATACAAAAGTGAATCTAATGAAAATATTCTGTGATCTTATTAGAGGTATGAAAAAATATACGTAATATATATTTATTAAATATGTTTATATATATAATATATAAAATTTATATACATAATATATTAATATATATATATAAAAGCACAAACATGCCTAAAAGCTGTACCAATTATTGTGGTATCTAATTGCATAGTCTCTGCTATTAAGCTCTAGTTTCTTGAACCTTAACTTGATGTCAGAAACTGGGTTATATACATCCTTTGTATCCTTAGAGCTGTTACTTAATGGTGGACAGAGAAGATGCTTAATAGCTGCTTGTCTGAATTCTGATGGTTCGCATACTGTCCATGCTTCTAATAGGAACCAAGCCCAAATTTTTCAGAATGGTGAGTAGGTATGGGTCAAGAGTTACTCTGTATTTAAACAGGTCTGAATCACCATAGCATGGAAGCATGTATCTATGACCACACGTAATCTAGGCTCTATCCATATGCTTTGGCTTCTAATTGTGACTTTTGATAATCCTTCTGTAGCATAGCACCTTGTTGGTTGGATGTGTATTCGTTTAATTTCTTGTGTTTTTAGTTTGTATTGTATCAAACAGGAACTATTTTTGGCTGCTTGAAACAGACCAAACAGCACAGGCTTTAAAATGTTAATTTCACACCCACATTAAAAAAGTTCATAGGTAAGCAGTCCAGGGCTGGAGGGACGGCTCCATGGTTGAGAATAATCCAGATTCTGCCACGGTTTGTGGGTGGCTTCCATTATTAAGGTTCTCTCAAGGTTGAAGAAGGCTTCTAAAACTCCAGCCATCAGGTGTGTGTTCCATGAAAGAAACAGGAAAATCTCTAAAGAACAAATGGCCATACCACCTTTCTCCCTTTTATTTTTATTTTTTTGGTGTTGGGATGACTTTGTATGTTGAAGCTGATCTAAAATGATATAATTCATGTCACATATAAGTTATAAATAGGGCATATATATTATATCTTCTTTACTGACTTTTTAATCCCTGCGTTCTAATCAATTAGAACTCTCAGAATTGAAGAGAGGTACAAATACCATTATCACAGTATTTGCATGAAATTCTCCTTGCATTTCTAAAAACTTTGTTGTGAAAGAAATCAGAATCTTGGGACCCCAAACTCGCTGTGCCAAAGGGAAAGTGAAGCTTGGGAACTGAGTCGCGCCTTCCTTATGTTCCCCAATGGATGCAACAATAGAAGGCCACACATCTCCTCAGGTGGCCTCCCTCACAAATTGCTCACAAGGAAATTCCTCGTGGGCCCCCAGATCTCTCAGAATACATGTCACCCCTGTAGACTGCCCTAAAGTAGAGTTCTGTTGGATTCTCACCCTGATCATGTAAATTAACAGCTTATCTTCACAGATCAGGGAAAAGAATACCACTAAAAATCATCCCTCCACCCATTCCTAGATGAATACACCACTGACTTTTCTACTGTCTTTCCATGTTCACTTCATCTTACGTAAAATGTAGATTTACAGGGCACAAAATAATCCCTTTACCACTTCTTTTCATATGCAAAATGCAGCTTCACTAAGCCTCACAGGAATGGAACCACTCACCTTATTGCCTACCCTCCTTTTTTCTTCTTTCTTCCCTCCCTGCTCACTGTTTCCCATTTAAATAATGAAGTCCTCAAAACCCTCTCTGGAAAAAGCATGCATCCCAGATGCTCCTGTGACTTGTGTTTTTTCCCAGGTGCATTCTCAGTCTTGGCAAAATAAACCTCTATCTCAATTGAGACCTGCCTCGGTCATGTTTCTGGTTTATGCTGTGTGTTACTGCATCACTTTACATGCTCCTAACATAGAATCTCATGCTTCTCTGACATCTGGCCACTGTCTACTGGCGTTGTTCAGACAGAAACTCCACCTGAGCCAACTGATGTAGAAGGCAGCTCTTATCAGGCTTATTGATGAAAGGTGCCAAACTCTGTAAAATGTTGTAGATGGTTTATTCTGAGCCAAATATAAGTAAGCTTTCGACCCATGACACCTGTCCCCAGGAGTTCCTGAGAACATGTAGCCACTGTGATTGAATTGTATCTTGGTGATATATACATTTTAGGAAAAATAGAAGTTGCAAAAAACCATAAAGCAACACATGTGAGATTTACATTGGTTCAACTCTGGCTCCAGGAAGGCAGAACATCAAGTGGGGCTTGCAGGCTATAAGTGGATTCAAAGCTTTCTTGGTTGGCAATTAGTTAGCAAGAGTTATCTAAGGAACTTTGAAAGCAGTCAAGGAAATGGGCAACTTGAAGAATAAGGGAGTCAAGTTTCTTGATGTGCAGACGAAGCTTCATAGAAGACAGACTTCAGAGAATACAGGTAAGTCTCTCAAAATAAGATACCCAGAGTCCCCCAAAGATAGCTTTACAGGGTCATAAAATACTTTTATTTTCCTTCTTTATCTGTTATGTGGTGTTATGCCAGAGTCAGAGTGGAAAGTAAACCACATTACATAGTTAATAAAAAGCTCACCTCTCCAGGCCCCTTAGGTAGGACTTTGGAAGGTAAAGAAGAAGGTCGGAGTTGAGTCCCCAGGCTCCTGAACAGTCTCATGGAGCCCAGGACGGGACTATGGCTAGAACCAAGCAAAGACTCAAATGTCCCTCAGAGGCCTCCTCCTCCCATCCCTGCTTCTCTGGGCCTGGTGGCGTCGGCTGTTGCTGCAGCCTGGCTTTCTCCACACAGCAGAGAACATGGCTGCAGAACATCAGATCCTTTGGTTCTGGCCACATAACACAAAGTCAAATTCCATAATATTTAAAGAGGCTTACTCCAAGTCAAATATGAGTCACCATGGCCCGGGGCAATCTCAGGAGGTTCTGCGAAAAAGTACCCAGGGTGGTTGGGTCACAGCTTGCTTTTATATGTTTTAGGGAGATGAAGTTTATAAGCAAGGACATAAATCAATACATGTAAGGTATACACTGGTTCATCCCTGAAAGGTGGGACTTTTTTTTTTTTTTTTTTGAGTAGGAGTCTCACTCTGTCACCCAGGCTTGAGTGCAGTAGCACACTCACAGACACCGTAGCCTCAGCCCACTGGGCTCAGATGATCCTGCCGCTTCCAAATAGTTGGAACTATAGGCACTTACCACCGTGCCTGGCTTTTTTTTTTTTTTTTAGTTGTAGAGACGAGGTCTCACCAAGGTGCCCAGGCCAGTCTCAAACCCCCAAACTCAAGCAATCCTCTCGTCTCCACCTCCCAAAGTGCTGGGATGACTGGTATGAACCACCGCATCCAGTGCACAAGTGGGACATCTTGAAGCAGGGAGGGCTACAGATCATAGGTGGAGTCAAAGATTTTGATTGGCAATTTATTAAAAGAGTTAAGCTCTGTCTAAAGAATTTTGAAGTCAGTAGAAAGAAATGCTTGACTTGGAAGCCAAGGCTCTTGTTAAGCCTCTGAGTGGCAGGTTTCAGAAAGAATAGGTGGTAAATGTCTTAAAAGGTATCAGACTCTTCCCAGGGAAGATTCTCTGCAGACACAAACCCCCCAGGAGAGGGGTTGCTGAGCCATTCCAAAACATGTCAAAAAAATACATTTTGGGGTAAAGTACTTCTATTTCCTTTAGGGACTGCTGTCATGTGATGCTATACCAGAATCAGGTTGGAATCTGGTATCTTATTTCCACAGAGTCTGTTTTGTCAGCCTTATGATCTCTATTTTAATGTTAATGCTAGTCAGTTGTGCCTAAACTCCAAAAGGGAGAGGGTATAACAAAGCGTGTCCAATCTCCTTTCCCGTCATAGCCTAGAATTTAGGTTTTCAGGTATTCTGTGGGCCGGAAGGAGTTTGTTCAGGTGGTGGAGGGCTTAGAATTTTATTTTTGGTTGACAGTGTTTGAGAGAGAGTGGCCTGGTGTCCTGACCTCCAATTTAAAAATCTAGAAGAGAGCAACCTCCTCAGATCCCCTCCCACTGTGGGAGCTTTTCTGTCTTCTCAATAAATCCTGATTTAAAAAAATAATAATAAAAGAATAAAAATCTAGAAGAGCACATTAGTTCAGTGAAGGCCAGTGCCCACTTCTTGATCACTGCGGGACCCACAAAACAGACAGCATGAGGTGGAGTGGCAATACTCAGAATCAGGACATCTGGTGCAGAAATCGGGGGGGGGGGGGGGGGGGGG
>NW_007086958.1:10606-91367 GCF_000164805.1 Carlito syrichta
AAGGGATGCAATGGCCCCCATCCCCCAGTCACTTTTTACACCTGATCCTGATTCTTCCTTCAATACCCAATGGAAATGCCAGGTCCTTAAGGAAATGACCTGCCTGCCACAGCAGCCATTGGAGAGCAGCAGCCATGACCCTGCAATACCCCACGGCCGTGGGCCTCAACAAGGGCCACAAGCTGACCAAGAACTCGAGCAAGCCAGGCACAGCTGTTGCCACGGGCGCATGACCAGGCACACCAAGTTCATGCGGGACATGATCCAAGAGGTGTGTGGCTTCGCCGGCATGAATAGCGCACCACGGAGTTTCTCAAGGTCTCCGAGGACAAGCAGGCACTCAAGTTCATCAAGAAACAGGTGGGGACACACATCCACACAGAAGAAGCATGAGGAGTTGAGCAATGTCATGGCCGCCATGAGGAAGGCAGCGGCCAAGAAGGACTCAGCGCCCTGGGCCCCCAATAAAGCCTATGTAGGAAAAAAAGGAAATGTTCCAGGTAGGGATGTCCACACACCCCGCCCACCAAGACAGAAACCAGGTGCAGAAGTCCTTGCCAGGAGCCCCTCCTGTGCTACCCTGTGGCCACATGGGCCAGGAGCCCCTCCTGAACTACCCACCTCTGTGACAGCATGGGCCAGGCATTTTTAGAGGGCTGCTTGTGTCTCCATACTAGACCATGAGTTCTTCTAGGCAGAAAGCCTCTTTTAGTTCTCTCTCTAGCACTTATATAATAACTTGGTACTTGGGAGGTACTCAACTGCTTTTTTTTTCTAAAATTATTTACATTCAAAATAATTTATTTCTGTACCTGTTAGTCATCGTGAGCTGCTGTGATCCCATCTTCTCAGTAATCCACTGTACACTGAACAGGTCGCTCTTACCTCTGAATCCAGCACACTCTGACATCTCCACAGCAAGCTGTCCCTGACAGAGGAGGCGGGGCATGCACATGGCACATGGGCTGCAAAGACCCTGGGAGAGAGGGGCTGCCTGCCTCATCACTGCCCCACCTCCTCACCTGGCCCACCGCATCCTGCCGAGCCTACAAACACAAGGGCTCCCCCTCCAAGTCACTCCTCTCCTATCAGACGTGGGCAGGTCTGCTCTGCCAAGCAGACAAGTAATTGCCTCCCTGAGCCACTGTACTTGAATTCAAACTGTATTTGAATATCAGTTAGGTGTCAGGTACTTCAGAGTCAGAAAGTAATAAAACACAGTGTTTACCCTCCATAGACCTATACTACAATGTGCAAACCTTTATGGAGAACGATGTGGCAACGTCTCAGAGTTATTTACTAAATGCCCTATGACCCAGCAATTCCAATTCTAGGAACTTGTTGCACAACATATTATACACATGTAAAATGACAGCTGTACAAGGACATCCATTGTGACACTACACAATAGCAAGACTAGAAACTATCCAAATGTCCATCAGGGGAGATTAGTTAAGTCAATTATGAAACACCAATAAAATGATAAACCATGATGCACTTAAAAATAATGAGGCAGGCCGGGCATGGTGGCTCAAGCTTGTAATCCAAGCACTTTGGGAGGCCAAGGTGAGAGGATTGCCTAAGCCTGTGGGTTCGAGACCAGCCTGGGCAACATGATGAGACCTCATCTCTACAGTAAATCAAAAATTATCCGGGCGTGGTAGCATGTGCCTGTAGTTCTGGCTACTTGGAAGGCTGAGGCGGAAGGATTGTCTAAGCCCAGCAGGTTGATGCTGGGGTGGCCATGAGCATGCCACTGGGTGACAGATGCTTCAACTCAAAAATAAAAATGAGGCAACTCTTTGTGCAGTGATCTAGAAGCATAATCCACAACAGATATCGAGTGAAAAAATTAAGGCAGAGATCAACATATATAGTATGCCAACCCTTGTGAAAGTAAACAAAATCTGCATCTATATATGTAAAGAGAGGATCTCCGGTTAGGTTAGCTCCCTAGGGCCACCAGAACACATCATCACAAACTGGGATTTATACAAAAGAAATGGATCCTCACAGTTCTGGAGGCCGGAAGTCCCATACCAAGGTACCAAGGGACCACACTCCCTCTGAAGGCTCTGGGAAGAACCTGTCCTTGACTCTTCCAGCTTCCAGTGGCTCCAAGCCTTCCTCAGCTTGTGGCCACATCACTCCAATCTATCTCTGCCCCCATCTTCACATGACTGCTACTTCTGTGTGTCTCTTATAAGGACATGCCATTGGCTTTAGGCCCTACCCTGAATCCAGGATGATCTCACCTTGAGATCCTTAGCCACATCTGCAAAGACCCTATTCCCAAATATAGTCACTTTTATAGGGGATTATGAGGGCTGGGACACGGGCACAGCTTGGGGAAGAGGGTCACCATTCAGCCTACTCTACTGGTGCCACAGACAACTCTTTTCTCTGAGTCATGGTATATACTCATCTCCCCCTCTAGTAAACACCCCCACCCAGTTCTGGCCAGCCCTACCCCTTCCATTGCTCCCTGGACTTACCTGTGGTAGCTTTGCAACCTGTGACCCATGTAACAGTCAGAATGATCTTTCTCTAAAAGTCATCAAGGTAAGACATTCTCTTGCTCAAGAGCTCTCCACCTCACTCACAGTGAACTACAACGTCTGCCTGCTGGCCCAGCTAGGCTGGCTTCTCACCTCACCTCCTGGCCACTCTTATCCTCTGTACTCCATGCCAGTCACAAAGTCCTCCTGGCCGGCTCCTCGAGGGTGCCAGGCCTGTACCTCCCCATGACCTCCACATGGTGTCTCCTGCCTGGAGCACCTCTCCCCAGCTGCTCGGATGCAGCCCAGATAAGGCCTCTCTCTGCTCAAATGTTTCACTGGAAAGGCTTTCCCTGACCACTCTTCTGAAGTAGCACCGCTCCTTTCACCTTCTCTCTGTCACCGGTCAGCAAGCTACAACACCCAGACTCCAGTTTGACATCTGCTTTCATAAATCAAGTTTTGTTGTCCTGTTCATTTGCTTATGAACTGTTACAGCTACTTGATAGCTACATCTGCAGAGGCGAACAGGAGCAACAAAAACCAGACGGTGTACAAAGCCTAAGACAAGTGTGCTCCGTCCTGTCACTTGCTTTAACCTCTCTCCAGCACCTGATATATCTATCATCTGTCTCTACCCACCATAATAAGTTCCTTGAATAAAGGGCAACTTGGCACACTTTGTTCTGAGCTGAAGTTCAGTGCCTATAACAGTGCCTGGAACACAGAAAGTGCTCAATAAACCTACTAAAGGAATGCACAAACGAAGAAGCAATGACTGTCTCTGAGCAGTACTCAGGGGCTAGGGAACAGGGATAAAAATGACTTTCACTATACACCCTTTCAAACACTGTCATTTTATATCAAATGCATGACTACTTGTTAAACACATAATTTTTAAAAAAATATATGAATAGAGAATTTTGCAAGCGAAAAGCAAGGCAATTACCCTCTCAAATAAAGCTATAATAAGGAAGGAGGGGCAAAGTACATACTTGGCTTTGCAGAAAATAATTTTGTTATTTACAAAATCAGTATTATAAAATACACTGATTTAGTCAGCAACAATGATGTGACTGAATGGAGAAATGGAAAAAAGAAGGTGGAAAATAATGTAAAAGAGCCCAGTATACATCTATCCATCAGCAATTAAATAGATAATTACCAAAGTGGAAACCATGAAAAAGCAGAACAATAAAATCACTTAGCAAGATGAAGGCAATTCCAGAAAAAATAGGTAAAAGTTAGTATGGTTTCCCTTGAGGGCTGGGTATCTTAAAAAAAAAAAAAAAAAGGTTTCTTGGTACTATTTAAAAGTTTAACCATTACATTAAGTTTGGTTAAAAGACAGAAGGAGTGTTCAACTGTTGGGCGTGTCCTTCCCACTGTTAATACCACACTGTGATCACTTTACACACCGTACTAAGTACTCATACCCCAGCAAAGAACAAACAACAAAGTCAAAATGTCTGCTGCCTTTCACAGATGTCTTTCTGAAGACAGGGGACCCTGAACGTTAAAGCTGAACTAAGCATTAGACATGCTCAGGCATGTGTTGCTAACTTGATATTGCCACCTCGTATCTAAGGCTAGGAAGTACATTCCCAGAATCCCCTGACTGTTAGGATTTTTGGCTAGGACTGGCCCAAGGGGATGAGAGGACCTGGGCAAGGCTGGGAAGGCAGGAATGACACAGGACTGTGATGCAGTGACAGAGGTACAGGGTTGTCTGGTCACCCCAGTTCTCGGCTCGCTTCCCACTGGGTGTTCCCCACTTCCTGCTGCTGGTCAGTTGACCCACAGAGGCCAGCAGAGTGCCAGTTCTAGCAATGCTCCCTAAGATGTGACAGTTTCTAAGACCTCTTATGATCCCACCCTGAAGTTCAGGCATGTGTGCATCTTTCTCGTGTTTCCTCACAAGTCTTCAAACTGTCCATCTGGGACAAATCGGCTTCAGCAGAGCATTTCTCTGACCCTTTAAGTCACCCTCCCACATGTGAGAGCTACTGACATACTGCATCTTTCACTGCCATATTTACAACAGCTCTGTTTTTCTGACCAAACCTTGAATGAGATAAGAGCTGACTTTTAAAAAAGAGGTCTATATCTCTGTTTCAGTTTTTATAAGTTCAGGTTTTTTTTAGAACAAAATACATCTTAATCTCCTCCAACTAAAAACTGTCAAAAACAGAAATTTCATCTAATGCTTTTATTGTTTTAACATAGATATACTATTTCCCAGGTAATCTTATTTCCAAAATGTGGACCAAGAACTGTAACTCAACTAAAAACCTTAGAGAACTGAAGTTAGTTTTACCAAAATTAGATATTTTCCCTCATGGAAAAAAAAATCAGAAAATACCACATTTTTAAAAAAAGGTTTCCCCTGTGGTAAACTAGAAGGCCTGGTTTTTCCTGTACTCCAGGTTTAAATCACCATAACAGAATACAATATACAAGCACATTCCAGAACCTTACATGTAACATTAGCTAGTTACATTTACCTTAATAAATTTAAAGCAAAACATAACTCTTTTTCCCAAAAAATATTCTTTCAGAACAATTTTTCCCAACACATTTAATACAGTGATCTTCTATTTCTGGAAAAGACTAGACTCTCCAGTCCTTCCCACCCAAACAGAAACACCACTAGTCAAAGAGAAAATGAGCCAGGACGAGGAGGAATGCAGTGGGGAGACTTTCGGATGCAGTGGGGAGACTGTGAAGCTCAGATGCAGAGAAGAGGCATCTGCAAATGAGACTTAATCCACTCTCCAGGCTTCTTCGGGCTGGGCTGGACACAATCTGCGGCACATTCAGGGGTTGAGCACAACCAGCCTGTGAAGCTGGTAGAGAAAGGTGTTCTTCCTGCTGCTGCGCTCCTGGTCAACTGGCTCCATGACTAGCGCTGGATCAATCTGACGAGGCAGATCAAAGGACCAGTCAGGCTCTGTGACAGGGCTTTTCCAGGGATAAAATAAATAAAATCACACACACACACACACACACACACACACACACACACACACACACACACACACAAAGATCGCAGAAGGCGTTCTTTCAGTTTTCCAAAAATACTTACAGAACACTTCTCTACTCACACACTTCATACTATATATTATACATTTGATAACTCTTTTTTTTTTTTTTTTGAGTTGGAGTCTCACTCTGTCGCCCAGGTTGGAGTACAATGACACACTCACGGCCACCCCAGCACTGACATGCTGGACTCTGGTGATCCTTCTACCTCAGCCTTCCAAGAGGCCAGAACTACAGGCACACGCTACTGTACCAGGCTAATTTTTTATTTTATTGTAGAGACAAGGTCTTGCCAAGTTGCCAGGGCTGGTCTCGAACCCGTGGGCTCAGGCAATCCACTCACCACAGCCTCCCAAAGTGCTGGGATTACAGGCTGAGCCACTGAGCCTAACACTGATAATTCATTGTTAAATTTATGTTTAAAAAGATGGCAACCTTTACCGAGAACGCTCCCATATACTCCTATGTAAATGTGAACAGTAACTGCATTATAGGGATCCAAAACATGTACGTTTCTAAAACATACAAAACTCAAAATGAAATTCTATTTTCAAACTAAGTCCTGCTATTATGTCAACTTCAAACATGACTGTTGGAGCCTGATTCTGTAGGGGCTGGTGCACTACCTCGCATCACCCATGCAGGATTCTGTGCACAGTGGAACCAGCTCCAGGGACCAGGCCTGGGGTTCTAAAGAGGGAACTTACTCAAGGGGCACCAGGAGAAGCAGGCTGCCCTGCAGTGGAGGGAACCTTTAGACACAGATGAGAACACACACACCCAGAAGCAGGGTTTCACTTAAACTGCCAAAGGGATAAGGGACTGCTGCCCCACTGGCTCATTTATAAAGACATCCTTGGTTCTAGAATTAGAGTTCCCTTTCCTGAAATCACACTGCATTCCATTTCTAGTCTCACAGATGGCAGGTGTCAAGGAGCCTAAGGTGGGCCTGCCCTGCTTCACAACTGAACTATGTCCCCACAAATTCCAGTCCCTCGTATGACAGTATTTGGAGATGGAGCCTTGGATAGGTAACGGGGTTATATGAGGTCACAAGGGTGGGGTCCCAAGATAGGATCAGTGCCCTAATAAGAAGAGACATCAAAGAGGTCACTGGCTTGCACTGTGCCATGTGAAACAGTAAGAAGATGAGCATCTGCGCGTCCTCACCCAAATCAACCATGCTGGCACCCTAATCTAAGGACTTCCAGTCCCCAGAACTAGGAGGAATAAATGTTTGTTGTTCACAAGCCACCCACCTACCCACTGTGGTACTCTGTTACAGTAGCCTGAGCAGATGAAGAAAACCATCAGTGGAGCCTAAGGCTGTAAGCCAGCCAATGGCCAAGGAGTGTTTTCACACAGACCACTAACCACTGAAAGGTCTAATCCAGATGCTCACAGCTATTTTTTCCCAAACTCCCAGGGTAATTATTCTGGTTTCTGATTTTCTGCCAAGGCACTCCACAGAGGATACTGCCCAGAAACAGCCTGACGGGTCTGATATCTGCCATTCACCAACTCAGTCATCCACTTTGCCTCCTGTTCACATTCTCTTGGACCCTTAGCCAACCCTGGCTCTGAGCCCAGTGTCCTCCTGGGGCTGCCCCCTCATCCGTGGACAACTGTTTGCATGGCCTCGTTCCCACTCACCTGATTCCACTCGTAGGGTTTCTCATGCCACTTAGGAACAACCTTCTCTCTTGGTTTCATCTGACAGAACAAACTAGAATTTTAAAACAGGAAATTAAGTATCTTAATGATATATTAGTAACTGAAAACACCAATGTGATTTTTAGAGATTTAGGTCTCATATATTTCCCTCAGAATTAGGACTACAATAATCTTTAAAGGTCAAAATGTACATAGTGATGATCAGAAAATATTTTAATCTACAGCACATTCAAAAGCAGGAAGATATGGAGTCAGCAGCTCTAGGAGACCAGCCCTGATTCCCTAAATTCCCTCAGCAACCAGTCGAGGGTGCTCCATTACCACAGATCGCTGCATTTAATGAGTCCTCTGAAATTTAATGAGACATGTTTTATCATTCTCTCTTAAGCAGTCATAATAAGTTGGAAATATTCTCAGGGAGTAGAGAGGTCTGCAAAGTCCGCCCCCCTGCCCCAAGAAAACTATAAAACCAGACAAAATTGTAAAAAAACAAAAAAACTTTCTGCCAGGCAAGATGGTTCAAGTCTGTAATCCCAGCACTTTGGGAGGCTGAGGTGAGAGGATTGCCTGAGACCATGGGTTGGAGAACAGCCTGGGCAACTTGTCAAGACTTCATCTCCACAATTAAAAAAAAAAATTAGCTAGGCATGGTGGCATATTTCTGTAGTTCTGGCTACTTAGAAGACTGAGGCAGAAGGACTGCCTGAGGCCAGCAGGTCGACGCTGGGTTGGCCATGAGCGTGCCACTGCACTCTAGCCTGGGCGATGGAGTGAGGCTCTAACCCAAAAAACAAAAACAAAAACAAAAAACATCTGAAGGTCCTGGAAATTAACCAAAGGCAAATAACAAATTAAGAAGCATTCATTCGGCAACCCCTTTGGGTCCCCTCCCACTGTGGGAGCTTTTCTGTCCTCTCAATAAAACTTGCTTTAAAAAAAAAAGAAGAAGAAGAGGCATTCATTCATGACAACGGCCACACTCTAGGTGAGAACAGTGGAGTGTTTGGAGTTCTGGCCTGGGGCCACACACCCACCAGCTCAACCCAGCACTGCAGCACTGACACATATTGCTGGTAGGAATATAATGCAGAAACCAGTTTGGCCGTTTCTCTAAAAATTAACATCAACCTATCAATGCAACCTGCCAATTCCATTTACAGATTATCTACTCAAGAGAGACAAAAGATATGTTCACAAAAAGACTGTATATGACTATTCATAGCAGCATTATATATAATAGCCAAACACTGGAAATAATCCAAATATTTAATCAATTGCTGAATGGATACACAAACTGGACTATTATTTAGCAAACACAGAACATGTCACAATGAGGATGAACATCAAAAATACTAAGCTGAGTGAAAGAAATCAGATTGTAAAAAACATGATTTCATGTACACACATATGTCAGAACAGGTAAATCTATAGGCAGAAAACAAAGCAGTGATTTCCTAGGGATGGAGAAGGGAACAGGAATTGAGTGCAAATGGGCAGTAGAAACTTAGGTTTTTAAAGCAGCTTTAATGAGATATAATTTACATACCATAAAAACTCATCAATTTTAAGTATACAATTCAAAAGTTTTAGTAAATTTACAGAGTTGTACAAACACCACAATTCTGTTTTAAAATATTTGTCAAGTGACATCTGCAGCTGTTCTCGGGAGAAGTCTGAGCATCCCTAGCCCCTGCACCTAGGCATTGGAGTCAGGTATGGGCTTTACTCACACAAAGAAGAATCTAGGCAAGATCAGTTCCAGTGGTGGGCACTGGCCCCATGGCCAGCGGGTCCCTCCCGGCAGCTGAGGCAGGGTCACTGGTCTGCAGACATCCCTCTCATGCAGCAGCAAGAAGACCCTGTCTCCCCCTGCAGTAGTGGGGTTGGCCAGGTGCTGCTGGCTGCACACACTTAAGCAGGACAAAGGACACACTGAGTCTGAAACAGGAAGAGGTCTTCTCACACGAGGTGACAAGCCCTAAACAGGCTATGAGAACCCTTTGTCTCATGGGAAGGAAGCCTTCCAGGCCCACGGTCCATTTGTAGATGGCTGAGAGGAAGTGGAAAGTGTACATGAAGACTGCCTTTCCCTACAGTTATTAGTGAACTTTCAGGGATGACAGAAATGCCATAAAGCTAAGTTGTGTGGACGGACTGCACAACTACACATTCACTAAAGTAACTGAATTGTTAAAAAACAAAAACAAAAAACAAAACCCATCCATCTAGACATAACAAGGCAGGATGCAGTTATCCTCATTTGGGGGTGGGGAGTGGTGGTGGCCATGGCGCAGACCCAAGGGAGCATCAATCACTAGTGACGTTGTTTCTGACCTTTGTGCTGGCCACATGGTGTGTACCTGTGTACCTGTGCACATCATGTTAAACTTCAATATAAATTTTACATTACAATATTTTTATGTTAAAGTGAAGAGAGAAAACTAAAACTAGCCTTTCCCACAATTTCTAAGGCAGCTCTATATACTTAATATATTTTATAAAGTTCTTATTACACTAAAAGAAACCCACTCAAAATGTACAGAAAGGAGAAGAAAGTCATCGTGATATGAGATGTCCCCTTCTCTCATGTAGCTCTAAGACCTGGCTAGCACAGAACACTGTAAGGCAAGGAAGGACTGGCCCCAGCCTGACACAAGTGCAGGATTCATTGGTAGGATATCTCTGTTTCTCTTTCACGATCACTCCCACTCTTCTGGGATGTCCCAGACCCTCAGGTGATTTTAATTCATGGACTACACCCATGGGAGCCCTTGCCTCTGCATTCTGGTTGGTTTGGGCCCATGAAGAGTCCAGAAGGAGGTGAGGAGAAGAGAGTCAAGTCAGGATGCTCCTTCTCTGACTTCTTCCCCTGCAGGGAGACTCAAGAAAGGGCCCAGTTCTCTCACTCACCCCTAAGACACCCACTGGGAATGGTGGGCACTGCATTATCCATTGCAGTCTTCCCACTCACTCCCCATGCTGTTTGTGATTATTGCCTTATTACACTCTCTTCAAGTTTTAAAACTAGAGTGTGTCCACTGTTTTCTGCCTGGATCCTTACTGACACACGGGACATGGGTGAATGTTCCCACAGTAAGTTGGTGCCTACATTCTGAGACGCCCCAGATCCTGCGTCCAGCACTGGAATTTTACATCTAGTGATCAATCTGTCATATCTCCTAAATAATTCAAAACATCTACAAGCTAAGATACTTAAGTGGGGGGAAGAAGCCCATGTTATCACACAACTTACCCTAGAAGTTTCTGACGAGCATCATCCTGTAACTGTGCCACTCTTTCTGACCCAAGATTTGCCAGTCCATTTGGTCCATCACATACGAGCTTGTTAATAGCAGCCCTGAGAATATTAACCTATAAATAAATGGCAACATTAATACTCATAAAGCTCCACTATAACTGAATTCCATTCCACATTATATAATCCATAGCATTCAGAGTTAGTATTCTATGACTATCATCAATACAGTTTCTGGGAAAATTATTAAAACAGAAAATACATCAGTAACCATTATCACAATTTAAGAAAAACAGCAAAAAAAAAAAAAAAATCAAGAAAGGTTCAAACTTTCTGGTGTATACACTTTCTAAACTTCTACATTAAAAGTCAGCATTGTTTATTTAACTCGTGGGATTGCACAGTTGTGACCCGCATCACACACATTTCTTTGACCTGCTTGACAGGATGCACCCAGAAGCCTGGGAAATACCCTTCCACCTAGAAATACCACGTGCCATGTTTCACTGCCAGGCTTTGTCATCTTTTTCAGAATAAACTTTCTATTTCTGAATAATGCTGGATTTACCTAAGAGCTGCAAAGATACAACAGACAGTTCCCCTCTGTCCCTCATCCAGGCACCCTACTGCTGACATCTCACATTCGTCACATACTATTCCCTAAACTCTGGTTGGATTTGGAGCTGGCCAGACTTCTGATTATGTCTGCTACGGTTTGGATGTGATTGGTTTGGTCCCACCAAGTCTCATGTTGAAATGTGTCCCCCCAGTGTTGGAGGTGGACTTAATGGGAGGTGTTTGGACTGTGGGGCCCTTCTTGTGGCAGTGACTTCTCACTCTTAGTTCCCAAGAGAGCAGGTTGTTGAAAGAACCCAGCATCCCCCCCTACTCTGCTTCCTCTTCCCCCAGGTGATCTCCACATGCATCAGCTCTCCTTCACCTTCTGCCATGCATGAAAGCAGCCTGGGGCCCTCACCAGAAGCAGATGCCTGCACCATGCTTCTTGTACAGCCTGCAGAACCATGAGAAAAATAAGCCTCTTTTACAGGATCCAATTCAGGACACCACATTGTACTTGTCATGTCTCTTCTGATATGGAACAGTTTCTTAGCCTCTTCTTGTTTTTTAAGACCTTCACAGTCTTGAGAAACCCTGGTCAGGTATTTTATAGAATGCCCCAGTTTGGGTTCATCTAATGTTTTTCTCATGATTACAGTGAGGTGAGGCAGCCTTCTTACCACATCACACGGTGTGCATGCCATCACTGGGATGTATCACTGGTAATGTTGACCCTTATCACTTAGCTGAGGCCATGTTAGTCAGGCTTTCCCACTGTGAAGGTCTCTTTCCCCTTCCCCACTCTGTTTTTTGGAAGCTGATCACAAGGTCTAGGTTGCCCTCAGGTATGGAAAGTACCTATATCACAGGTACACACAAATACTTTATATTTTGAGATATAATCCAATACTGCATTATTTACTTTGTTGCTCAAGTTGGTTCAGCTTCGGCCAGTGGGGGCTCTTTCAGTTGGCTCCTGTGTCCCTTTCTCATGTCTCCCTTTGTTTTTTGAGCACATCCTCACTTTTGGGCACTATAAGAAGCTCCAGGGTCATCTTGTATTTCCCCTGCCCCAGCCCTTAGATCAGCCATTTCTCCAAGGAACCCTGTCTCCTTTTACTGGAGACTCCTATGAGAAATCACAACCATTGTTTCCAGAACCTCACAGAGCTAGATCATATATATGTGTTTATGAACTCTCACATACACATATACTTGAAACTGGTTCTGGATATATCTATCTCTATATGTGTTGCATTAACCCTGAATTCATATGCTGTTTCCCACTCTATTCCAGTGCCACAGGCTTCATTCTAGCCTTCCTCTCTTGTTTTTTTTTTTTAACTCCCTTCCCCAATAATAAGAAACCTGGCTCCCATATCCATTTATTTATTTGACCAATCCCAGTAGCATGTAGAGCAGTTCCAGAATTAACTCCCCATGAGAAACACCGTACTAACCAGAGCAGAGTCCATATACAATGTCCCTTGTCTGAGCCTTACTGTGTCCAGGCAAAACACTGTTTTCCAAAACTCCTTTTCTTTTCATCGCACCCCTTCGATGCACTGTTTTTAGATCACATAACTAAAGTTCCACTCTTACAATAGACGATTCCATAGTTTTGACAAATGCAGAGAGTCATATATCCACCACCACCCCAGCACCATGCAGCAAAGCTTCCTCACTTACAAGGTCCCTATGTGATCCCTTGGAGTCAGTCACTTCCTATTCCCTTAGTAACTACTCATCTGTTTTCTATCCCTATAGTTTGACTTTTCCAAAATGCCATATGAATCAAATCACACAATATGTAGCCCTTTCTCTGGCTTCTTTCACTCAGTGCAATACATTTAGGACTCATCCCTACCATTGCATGAATCACTCATTCCTCTTTATCACTGAATAGTATTCTACAACATGGCTGCACCACAGTTTGTTCACACACTCCCCTGCTGAAGGGCATCTTGATTGCTCTGTTTTTAGCAATTATGAATAAATCTGCAATCAACATTCACGTATAGGTTCTATGTGGATGTAAGTTGTCAGTTTTCTTATATAAATACCTACAGGTGGGATTACTGGGTCACATGATATAAATATATTTTTAAAATTTTATATGAAACTGTCTTCTAAAAGAGTAGTACACTCTGCATTCCCACCAGCAATGAACAAAAATTCCCACTGCTCCACATCCTTGCCGGTATTGGTTACTGCCATTCTAACAAGTATGTAGTAGTATCTCATGGTAGTCTTTTTTTTTTTTTTTTTTAGTTGGAGTCTCATTTTGTCATCCAGGCTGCAGTGCAGTGGCATGCTCAGGGCCACCACAGCCTCGACTTGCTGGGCTCAGGTGATCCTTCTGCTTGAGGTTTCCAAGTAGCTAGAACTACAGGCGTGCACCACCATGCCCAGCTAATTTTTTGATTTATTGTAGCGACGAGGTCTCACCATGTTGCTCAGGTTGGTCTTGAATCCATGGGCTCAGGTAATCCTCTTGCTTCTGCCTCTCAAAGCAGAATTACAGGCATGAGCCACTGTGCCCAGCTTCATGGTAGTCTTACTTTACATTTTCCTAGTGACATATGATACCGAGTATCTATTTATGTGTTTATTGCCATCCATGTTTTAATGTAGTTAGTTGCTTGCTTTCTTATAATTGAGTTTTAACAGTTTCTTCCATACTGTGGATACAAGTCCTTCATCAGATATGTGATTTGCGAATATTTTCTCCTAGTGTGCAGCTTGTCTTCATCCTCTTAACAGGGTCTTTTGCAGAGCAAAAGTTTTAAATTTTGATAAATTCCAGCTTACCAGTTTTTTCTTTCACAGATTGTGCTTTCAGTATTGTATCCACACACTTATGTCAAACCCAAAGTCCCAAAGATTTCCTATATTAGCTTCTAGAATTTTTACAATTTTATACTTTACAATCGGGTCTATGATCTAAAGAGTATTTTTAAGCCCTTCATATAAGCCCATTGACTGTTTAAGGGTAGTCAATTTTTAACAGTTGTGAGACACTGAATGACACCTGCCCCCGGGCACCATCAGTGTCTCTTCAGCTCCTTTGTTCCCCATCCCTGAGATGAGGCTGTATCAACCTCACCTATTTCATGAAACTTCTAAGAAAGGAAGGAGCTTGTGTACTACTCTGTAGTACACAGAATAGTGTTTCTCAAACTGTCTAGGGTGAAGAATCAGTTTTGTTTTTCCCACTTTGTAAAATACGATAAAAATTAACTACTATAACGATGAAATATTTTTAAAAAATACAAACTACAAGCCCACATTTTTCACTGTTAGATTCAAAAGACATTCAAATACTTTGCGCACTTGCTTCACAGTTTCTAAAAGCCTCTGGCTTCTGCCTCTGCACCTCATGCTGGCACAGTGCACAGACATGCTATGGACGGCTCAGCTCTGTGCTCACATGTGCACCCAGCCCCCACCACCTTCCAACCATCACCAGACCGCAAGGCCACACAGGCTAGGAGAAGAATAGAGAGGAGGACCTTGTTTCCTCACTTCCCAGTTTGAATTAACAAGGATGTTCCATCACTCTTGAATTGGAATGAGACTTGGAAAGAGATCCACAGCAGTTCTATCGCCCTGGTGTTTAATTTGATTGCCCAGAAAAGTCTACTATGCCAGAAGATACTAAATGAGAACTTGATAGAGCCCCACCTATCAGAAAGCTCCTTCTCACAGAAAACAGAAGTCAAATCAGCAAACTGAGGAGTGACTCCTCTGCACCAGGCAGTGTAGGAGGCACCAAGGAGGGCAAGATCTCCAGGAACAGAGGTGAGCTTCTGTATTGAAGGGACTGTGTCACACTGCACTCATCATCAACTAAGCAAAACCAGAGAAACAAATTACTATGACACTGAAATAAATACGCCACTCTTACCTCAACAACATCCTCCACGTTGAACTGAACATCAAACGCTAGCTCGATGTCATGCTCCGGCAGTATAGGTGTCCCTGTAGTTGGATTCCACCCCAGACCACAAAGGACTCCAGTATAGTATTTTCCATCCTGATCAATTCTAAATGAAGTGTTTTGAGAAGAATTATTTCAAAATTGTTAAACCACTGTTTCAATATTAAACAATTGACTAATAAAATCATCCTAAATTCTGCCAGTCCCAGTAATGCAACTAATTTCATTTGTGCATTTTCTCTTCCAGCTTTTACACTAAAAATACAGATATCTTATATAGTTATAAGGATTATATAATATATAATATAAGGACAATAAATTAAGCATTTTTAAAACCTGGATGGAACTAGAGTCTATAATACTGAGTGACCTCTCACAGAAACAAAGATCCGAGTATCACATGTTCTCACTCATATAATGGACCTTGAACATCCAATGTAATACTATAAGAAAATGACTGACAGTACTGGGAAACTATGGGGGGGGAAGGGGATGGGATTAACGGTAGCAAATATCTGTCTGGGGACGGGGAAACACCTCTTATCAATAGGGTACCTGAATGAAACATATTTGTATACCTAACCCTTAACTGTACCCCACAACATCATAATAAAAAATATTGATTACAAATTAATTAATTAATTAATTAAGCATTTTTTAAACCCAATATTAAGCTTCCAATTCTCACTGTGGTAAATAATGAAAAGAATATCTTATCACATATGGGATTTTTCCCCCTACCTTTGAATTCTTTCCATAGGTTAAATTATTATTAGGGATATTTCTGAAGAAAAGGTTATACACATATTTAGGACTTGTGAGACAAGTCTAGCACATAGTAAAAGCCTAAAAAGTGTCTGTTCCACCTCCCCTTTCTAATACAATTGTGCATACTTACAATACAAAGTTTTATATCCCAGTTTTACTAAAAACTCACCACTCCCCTCTGACCACCAGTGCATCCTGTCACTGCCACTTCTCAAAGTCTCTCTAAATCTGTTAGTCTTTCTATTACTGCTGCCACCAGCCTAATCCAAGCCACCACCATTTCTTGCCTAGGTGCATGTAATACCTTTCTGATCAATTTTCCCTACCTCTACTCCTGCTTCTTCCAATCTTTCTTCCATACAGCCAGCAGGAGCAGCTTTTCAAAACAAATCCAGTAACGTTACTCCCTTGCATAAGGGCCTTCAGTAGTTCCCCATACATCTGAGTGATGCCAGGGCCTAAAACCAAGTGTGATCCAATTCTGCTAGCACTGCTGCACCATCTCAGGCTCTCCTTGCCTGCCAGGACCCAGCTTCCCTGGCTCCCCTAGGCGTCCCTCCAGTCTCTACTTTGGGGGCCCTTCCCTGCCACCACCACCTCCCCTCTCCCCCCCACAAGGCCCCAGAGCCCTCTGCCCACCAGCGCTCACTTTCCAGGTATTATTATGAGCAGTGCCTTAACCCAAATAAGTTCAAGGAATTATACAAAGAATGAACAGACATTACTATGATATGTCTTTTAAAATATTCTGCCAGCGTTGTTCACAATAGCAAGAACCTGGAAACAACCATGCTGCCCATCAAAAGAGGACTGGATTAAAAAAATGTGGTACATATACACGATGGAATACTATACAGCCATAAAAAAGAACAAAATCATGAATTTCGCAGCAACCTGGATGGAACTAGAGTCTATAATACTGAGTGACCCCTCACAGAAACAAAGATCTGAGTATCACATGTTCTCACTCATATAATGGACCTTGAACATCCAATGTAATACTATAAGAAAATGACTTACAGTACTGGGAAACTATGGGGGGGAGGGGGATGGGATTAACAGTAGCAAATATCTGTCTGGGGATGGGAAAACACCTCTTATCAACAGGGTGCCTGAATGAAACGTAATTGTACACCTAACCCTTAACTGTACCCCACAAAAACCATAATAAAAAATATTGATTAATAAAAAAATAAAATAAAATAAAATATTCTGCTAATTTTGACATGTTAATCAACTCAGAATTTTCCCCATCATCTGAATTAGTTTTTTTCCAGCTGGGGTGTAACTGATAAAAGTTATCCACATTTACAGTACACAGGTTCTGATATATATGTACACTATGAAATGATTACCACAAAAAAGTTGATTAACACACCCATCTCCTTATAGAGTTACCATTTCGTGTGTGTGATGAGAAGATCTACTCCTTTAGCAAATTTCAAGTACACAGTATAGAACTATTAACTACAGTCACCAAGCTGTATATTAGATCCCAGAATTTCATTTTATAACTGAAAATTTGTACAACAATTAAGTTTTGATGACAAAATCTAGGTAAAATCGTTTTCTTAGTCCTAAACACACATATATGTGTGTATACACACACACACACACACACACACACACACACACACACACACACACACACACACACCAGGTTGCCAAAAAAATGTATACACGTTTTAAGAGATGTTATATATATATTACTTTTCAAAGTTGAATTTAATTATGGTAGCAATGTGTAATATGCAGAAGTCAAATGTGACTTGTATTCATCTTTTGTTATCGGTATATATTATTACAAAATACAGGTTTTTCCTTTCTTAAAATGTGTATACATTTTTTTGGCACCCTCTGGGTATCTGTGTGTGTATGTGTGAGTATACACATACACACACACACATTATCTCTCCTTTTATCTTTCAGTTCAATGAAAAAGAATTCTACTTTAAGCTCAAAGAAGAGATCTGGAATTCAGACTTATAAATTAGGTGTTGAGTATTTGCTTTATAAAGTAGTCATACAAATGTTTCTTTAAATAGAATGTTCTGCCCACTAAAAAGCGGGCAAAAAATATGAACTCAAAAAAAGACATACAAGCAGCCAACAGATACATTAAAAAATGCTCAGACTTACTAATCATCAAAGAAATGCAAATCAAAACTGCACTGAGATACCTCCTAACTCCAGTCAGGATGGCCATCATTAATTACTGAAAAAACAAGAGATGCTGGAGAGGATGCGGAGAAAAGGGAACACTTCTACACTGTTGGTAGGAGTGTAAATAAGTACAACCTCTGTGGAAACCAGCGTGGCAATTTCTAAAAGATCTAAAAATCTACCTTCCATATGACTCACCAATCCCCCTTCTGGGAATATACACAGAAGAACTCAATCATTTTACAAAAAAGATACCTGCACATGCATGTTCATTGCAGCACTAGTCACAATAGCAAAAATATGGAACCAACTATGCTGCCCATCAAAAGTAGACTGGATTTAAAAAGTGGTATATATACATGACAGAATATACATATTACACAGCCATAAAGAAGGACACACTTAGGGATTTTGCAGCAACTTGGATGGATTTAGAGTATATAGTGATCTAACACAGAAACAGAGAACTGAGTACCACATGTTCTCACTCATAAGTGAACCCTAAAAATTTACCATAATACTACAAAAAAAGGGATTGGCAGTAGTGGGGGGCGAGGGGGGACATAACCTCAGTACCTGATCCTAAATCAGGTGACATGAGGTCCAATGGGAGGCCCAAACTTCACCTGTATGTTGACCACTTATGTACCTAATCCTGAATTATACACCACATCTTTAAAATAACATAAAATAAAATTGTACTCCACATCTTTAAAATAAAATTTAAAAATAGCATGCTCCTTTCAAAGTAACCAAGGGTTATTTCATCGATTTTAATAGAAATCACAGTACCTCAGCCTTACTGACAGTTACTATGAGCCTTAAACTGACTGCTTTCATGTAATAACATCTGTACTTCAACAAAGATAGTTTAAAAGATTTAGCCTTGAACTAACTCATACTAGGGTGGTTAATTCTTTGTGTATCTGCTCTAACTCCTAAGTGAATAAATGTAACCTAAGCACTGGGTTTAATTATCTTCTCGGAATCCTAAGTATTCATGTTAACTTAAGAAATACCAAGTAAGACCCTAGAAATAAGTCTAATTTAATTAAGATGTATATTTTAGACTAAAACTGAAAAGGGCAAGAATCATGACAGGAACAATATCAGCACATTCCATACAGAGTACAGTCAGGGCACGTTGTAGACATAATTCATCCTGAAATAACTGACATCAAGGAGTTGGAGTTTATATGAGCTGACGGTGGCTATGTTTGGAAGGGCTGACATCTTCGGACAATTATGTTTAAAACAAATAGAAGAGGAACTTCTATCGTAAGCTAGTATCCTAAGACTTCCTATATGAGCCAAATAAGGAAATATATTCCTCAACAGGAGACAGGTCCCATGCAGGTGGGGGATAGAAAGGTGGGTCACAAGTGGAAAGAAAGGGGCGTGGGTACATAGTGTGGCTGCAGCTCTCAGGAGGTAGGCTCATGAGGACAGCCCCTCTCTGAGAGCACAACTAAGACACAGTGACAGGTCCCCCAGGCCAGTTCTGTACTGGAGAGCCCATCCTGCACACCGCAGGACACTGAACTTCTGGAGCGAAAGGAAAGGAAAATGCTCACCCCCAAGTCAAATCTTTCTCTCATCTTCTGAAGTTTCTCAAAAATGGTTGCTACTGACAACAAATTTAAAAATCCATACAACTTTAATTAGAGGCAGAGTTTGGATGAAAATCTACCAGGCCCCCCTCTTCCCTTTCTGATAATCACCTTGTTAAGCCTATGGATTCAAAGACACACTGACATATAAACTGACCCGATTCTGGCTGATTTAAGTTAAATTCACAAAATGAAAACAAACCTTCATTTATGTGCAAAGCACTGTGGACTGTTTATACAGAACCTTCTATTAATCTTGTTTTTGCTTTTTTAGAAAGATGATGTTTTAAATACCAATTAATTATTTCAGTATTCTTGAATGTTTATAACCTAACTACTTATACTCTGGAGATTTAAAAATAACATACTGCATTACTGAAGTCCCAAAAAGCTTATATTTAAAAGAAAAGAGTTGAAGCAGAGCCTGGTCTAGTTAAAAAGGCAAGAAAGGTACCAGAAGCAATTATAGAGGAATTTATCTATTTATTTAATAATTAATTAGGTCATATCCCTAACTTGTGTAAAGTGTGATACTTTCTTATGAGATAATCCCACTGTCGCATATTATTTTTACATGCAGGTTTCCCCTACAAGGAGGGCTCTTTATTTACTTATTTTTTATTTAGAGACAGAGTCTCATTCTGTCACCCAGGCTAGAGTGCAGCAACACAATCATAGCTCACTGTAGTCTCAAATTCCTAAACTCAAGTGATTCCCCCGCTTCCAGTCTCCTGAGTAGCTAAGACTACAGATGCGTGCAACCACTCCTGGCTAATTGCTCTCACTATTTTGTTCAGCCTAGCAAGGCCTTTAAAATACCTTAATTCACAGAGATATTTATCACATCATTGTGGCAAAATTAGAGAAAAGCCAAATTCTAACAATCAAAGACATATTAAATTCTTTTAGAGCAACAGCAGGTATGAAATGAATATACACATGTAAATATAACAGAGCCATTTTTTAATGTTTTTGGAGTTGAGGTCTCACTCTGTTGCCCAGGCTGAAGTGCAGTGGCACAATTACAGCTCACCACAGCCTCAACCTGCTGGGCTCAGGCAATCTTTCTGCCTCAACCTTCCAAGTAGCACCACCATGCCTCAGCTCATTGTAAATTTTTTTTGTAGAGACAGGGTCTTGCAATGTTGCCTAGGCTGCTCTCAAGGCTCAAGCAATCCTCACAACTTGGCTTCCCAAAGTGTTGGGATTATAGGTGTGAGCCATAGCACCCAGTCAGGGCAATGTTTACATCAGTCATTGTATGCCCATTCAGTGACATATGATGCAATTACCAAAATGTATATTTATACAGATATCATAAAAATATGAAAAAGCTTATGACATTGTGAAAAAGGATATAGTATGACAAGAATCCAAAATCCAAATAAAATGTATATATAATTAAACAGTAAGTATACTAAATATATTTAAATTTAAGTAAAAATAAGATTTAAAATGATTGTGTTCGTTTTTTTCCCATTCCCTTTTCCTAGGCAGCATATATTTTAATGGGAAAACTATCTTTACAACTGAACAAAAACACTGAACATTTTGAAACTGTGATATTAGATCTGAACAGGCATCCTGGCAGAGAGGACAGAGTCAACAGCAGAGTCCTTTCTCCTACCTTGTCCGACCTCAGTCCACTAGATCTATCCTCCATAACAATCCACTGACTAGAGAGAAGGGTAGCCTTCTACACCCCACACTTATACCAGGCCTCTACTTCAGCCTCGTCAGGCCATCTCCAACCTGCCCAGCAGAATGAGGACTCCTAGAGCCAAATCTTACTCTTTTCCTGGCCTCTCCTAACTCCTTCCCATTCTACTAAAGCCTAAGTTCACCCACAGAGAGTGCTCTGTAAACACCTAGTATTCAAACAAAACCTTCCAAAGCGGCTACCCCTGCTGTTGGGATGTTTTCAAGAGCTCTGCTCACATTATCACACAGCGTTTCTTTATTATAAAGTCTCAGGAGATATCCCTTTTTTATCTTGGCACTAAACGAGATACAATCTGTTGGGCAATCTGTCTTCTGGCCTCACAGTTTCCACAGTAAGAGGGACTGATAAGGGCTTCTGTTTACAACTGGTCATCAGAAAATCTGGAATCACATTCATAGCCCATTCACATAAGGACGTCCATCACCAGGACATTTATTCTGAGCCTCATTCCTAGTTCCATTTTTTATTTCTTTTGTCCCACTCTTACCTCAAGCTCTGATGTGAGAGTGTGTGTACCTTTATGCGCTTTCTGAGCGTCTTTCTGAAATAAGTCCCAACATAAATGCATCAATAACAAAGGCTTAGTCACAAGCAGCCAGGCATGCCATGGCCAAAATTTTTGCAAAGGCTTTCTCTCCAAAAGGAGTGAGGAGAGGCACCGCTTTCCCTACCCAGGATCTAATTTTACAAAAGCTTGCAGATGAAATGGATGGTCATCCCTTACCTTAACTCCATTACTGGTGCGAACAGCATGCTGAGGAGAACCGGGAGCCCAGGGATGTGAGGCATCAGAGAGGTTTCTCTCAGTAGCATGGTGGACCCTGTCAGACAGTCAACAAGTCAGCCACAGGCACGACACTATACTCTTCAGGATGTCACTCCCTCCTGGCACACTCGTGTTCATCTTCAGGCATCCCCTCTTCTGCTGAGTCTGGCCTGTCCCCACAGGCCCACCCGGTAGTAAAGTGATCCCTGTTCTCTGTGCCCACAGCACCCTCCACACAGCCACTTCCCTATAATGCTGAAACTTTTATCACACTTGGGATTAACTCTATTGTTTGGCTATTCTTTTCATCTCTTTCTCCTCATTAGGCTATTGGGTTTTCCTGGGGCCAAGAACTTGGGTTTATTCTCCTTTGTAGCTAAGTACAGTAGAATGAATGACTGATCAAGGTGTCAATCCCTACATCCTTGTATTACAAGGAAAAATGATCATGCTCCATTTCTTAAACCTGCATCAGTCAAAGCCTTCAGAAAACAGCCAAGAGTAGAGCATGCAAGCATCAACCTGTTTTCCATTATGGGATAAATTGTTCTAGTAACTGAAGTCAAGGAAGAGAAGAAAAGAGAGGACAAGGAGTCAACAGAAGCCCCTAAGTTACCAGTCGCATTGATTGACAGGGAAGCTGCAACCAGCATTCTCTGGTGAAGATCTTCAGGAGCATCACTGATAATGACAGAGTTGATACTCTCCTTCTCGATCCAAACACTTCTAAAGGGAAGGAGGAGCAGGAGACAGGATTATTGAGCTACCAACCAGGCCACGTATTATGCCCATCCACAATCAATACCTTTCAGAAATACAGTTAAACATACAACTGCCATGACAGATGGCTGAGACATACTTAGTTTCCCATTTTCCCGCATGCCTCCTTCTCTGGACCATCTCCTCAAGCTAGAGGCCTCGAACTGGCCCTTGCTCTCTTCTCCACTCCCTCCTGTATGATCCCAACCCCTCCTGGACTTAGGTACCACCCACATGCTGAGGGGGTCCAAAACCTCTGCCTCTCCCTGAAACCCTCTGTCCTGCACTCCTAACCAATAATGGCCATCACCTGCATCCCAGCAGAGAAAATAGTGTGTGTCCACTCCCACTCCTCCTCTGTCACCTCTCAGCAGAGCCTGCAGCAACCCCAGCAAGGGTATCCTTAATTCTTTTTCTTTCCTCATCACTGACTCTAATCCAGCACAAACCTGCTGCTTCCAATCTTGAAAGTGCTCATAAAGCCATCAGTTTCTATATCTCTGGCCCAGACTCAGTCCACAATCTTCCCACCCTGGATTTCACCAGTGACCAGCCTCTAATGGATGCTCCTGCCTGAGGTCCCTTCTAATCTGAAACCCAACGCACTCTTCACACCGGGACTCAAGTTTTAGTATGCATGCACATCACCTGGAGGTCTTGTAAAAATGCAGCCTCTAGTTCAAAAAGTCTAAGGAAGGGGTAAGGCCTGAGCAACTGCACTTCTAACAAGCTCCTAAGGGATGCCCACATTGCTGGTCCCTGGTTGATATTTTGAGAACACAATGCTTAGCCAAAGTGATCATTTAAGAATGCACATAGTAAGGGTTCCCAACTGTTTCACGATGAAATCTGTAAAGCTTGCCCCTGTCTTCCATAAGCTCTGCAGCCCTCTTCTACCCACCCAATTCTCCAATCATACCAAACTTACTCAAAATCCTCAGAAGCACAAATTCCCACATTTAGGTCTATGCATTTGCCGCAGGCACCATCCTCATCCCACATCTCCCCACAATCCCCTAATAACTGCACTCTGACGAACTCCTCTGCATCCTTCAGGTCTCAGAATTCTCTGGAAAATTCCCATGGTCTTCCAAGTGTGTTTGTGCCCCTCTATATGCTGTCATGATGTTCTGTGTCCTGCTAAGACCCTGTACCCTATGTTGTAAAGACCAGTTTTCTCCTCCAAGTCACCCCCCACCCACCCCCACAACTGAACCCATAATTTCCTTAAAGACAGCAACTGTATCTTGTTCACTAATGCACTACAGTTTCACCCAAACCACACACAGTTTTTGGCATAGAGTAGGCACTCACAGTTTTGCTGAATAACCACTGCAAAACAGGAAAAAATAAAGTATCTGATAAAAGACACTAAAAAAAGTCTTACATAAAATGGCTTGCATGTAAGAGAGAAATACATCAAATCTGGAGCTAGGAGAGACTTTAGGAGTTAGAAAAGATAACACATTCCAACAGTTGCGATATAAAGATGGATTACTTTTTGATGAGGTCTATAGAGAGGCAGGAAAAAAATTTTCATGGAAAACTTATGTTAATCATACCTGAATTTGGATATTCTGGTCAAACTATGACACTTTAGTTCATAAGGGTTAAAAGGCCCATGGAGCAGTGCCTATATGCACAAAAGACAGGGAGTGTTACCAATAAGCAAGGTATCACCTAATATGAATTTTTAAAATCCAAGTCAGCTTATACTTATTTTAAAAGCTGCATCTCATTCATAACATCTTTGCAATTCTGTTAGGAAAAGTTGCCCTAAAGAAGGTATTTTTCAGGAACAAAACTGATTCCCTTCCATGATTTCACTTGTGTGTGTGTGTGTGTGTGTGTGTGTGTGTGTGTATGTATATTTATATATGTAAATTTATATTTTTATACGTAAATGTATTATATTTCTTAAATACGTATCTATTTAAGAAAGATTTTGGTCAAAAAAGGAAACACTGTCAAATACCAGGGGTACCAAAAAATGTATGCACATTTTAAGAGATGTTATCTAAGTATTACTTTTAGTTTGAAATAATCAGAAGTGTCTAGATGCTGATGGTAACTACTTTGAGCACCTCTTGCAACTGAAGAATCAAAGTGACTTGTATTCATCTTTTGTTATCACTATGTATTGAGTATTACAATTTTAATCTCACTCTTGTCACCCAGGCTGAAGTGCAGCAGCACGCTCACAACCGCCACAGCCTCAACCTGCTGGGTTTAGGCAATCCTTCCACCTCAGCCTTCCAAGTAGCTGGAACTATAGACAAATGCCATCACGCCCAGCTAGTTTTTGTGATTTACTGGAGACATGAAGTCTCATCAAGTTGCCCAGGCTGGTCTTGAACCCCTAGACTCAGGAGATCCTCTTGCCTTGGCCTCCCAAAGTGCTGGGATTACAGGCTGAGCCACAGCACCTGGCCAGTTTTCTCCTTTCTTAAAATGTGCATACTTTTTTTTGGGGGGGGGGCACCCTCTGTATTTTAGTAACAGTGATATTCTTTCAATTGCAGCAGACCAATCTACTTGAATAGTTTGGCCTGAGACTGCACAGCTGAAGTGGAGTCCCTGAACAGGGAATGACAGCTTAGCCAACCCTCCTCTCCAAGCAGGTAGGCAGCACCAATTCCAGTGGCCAGTTGAGAAAACCAAGGCTGGCACCAGTTCTCAAAAACACGCATGCTGTTTTCCTTCAGTCTGGTAGACAAGCACACATTACCTTTGAAAAGGAAAGTTAAAATATAGTATATATATATATTAGTCAAAGCTTGCTTCTAAATTCCATGAAACACTAAGCCCCAGGGCTTTTTCTTATTAATATGGGAACTATTGTTAGAAAAGTAACAGCATCAAAAACCAGAAAAGGAAAAATCATCATGACTGCTGGCTACAAGTCATAGGAAAATGATACGAAGTTTTTAAATTATATTTTTAAACAACTCCTACACATTACCTTAGAGTTTGGAGAGCCCAGTTTATTGGAAGAAAAGCTCTCTAACAAAATCTGGATCAGATACTTCTCATCATCTTTCACGGGAAATGGCACTGACCCATCTGTCATGTTTTCCACTGATTTGGAAAAGAGACCCTTGAGAGCTTCATGGCTTTGCTGAACAAAACAAGACAAGTTTTAGTTACAAAAAATTATACTAAAAGCCCTTTATTCCAATCTAATCAAAATACTTCACAGGCATAATTTATCAAATTCATTTTAAAATTCAAACAAAAGAAATAAGACAGGATTTACTACCTTGTTTCTTCAAACAAAAGAAATTAGACAGCCTTCACTATATTTCAGCCATCAGAGAATTTAAGAGAAAGAAACATTTTTTAAACAACTTTTTTATACATAAAATTTTTGTTTTATGCTGGGAATATTAACATAATTCTCAAGTGTCTTGTATACATATTAAACCTTTGCACTCAGATGTCTCCCCTCTGAGGGGACATTGTAAATCTAGCAAACCACTTGGATGTCCCCTCTCAGAACAAACTTAAGCCAGCGCAAATTTTTCAAAAATGTATGTTTCCTTGAAGTTTTCCATTCAAATTTCATGAAAAAGCAAATAAAGATACAGAATATTTACTGAGATATGATCGATCAGCTGAAAAGTGTTTTTCAGGAATCACAAGTGCGTCCTTTCACATCTTCTTCAAACAACAGACTGGACAATAAATTACACAGTATTAATGTGGGAGGAAGAAAATGAGACTGCATTGTCTGCCTGAATAGAAAAGCACCAGGTGGAAGATGTCAAACAAATTACTACTATACAACATGTAGCAATGAATCTCCAATGCCTGTCGGTGACCGTTTCACATGTTGCCATACATCAGAAAGATGTAAGAAATAAAATTTTGATTTTTGTCATAAATAAGTTCCTCAATGTCCAAAATTCCATGATAAGCCAAATATCATTATGATAAAATAATTGGTTCCAATGCTATACTATTTAATATGAAGTGATTCATTTTTCACTATTTTATAAAAAGTGTGGTCAAGTTGCTGGTAGGTGATCTGCGAGATGTCTCTGAGTACAAAGGATTAAATACAGAATTTCACCAGACCTTTGGCTAACATTTTGCCATTGCTTGTCCTCTTCCTGACTCCCAGCATACTTTATCCCCAGAAAACAACACAGAAGTGAAAGAAAAGACCTTACACATCAGCTTCAAAAGCAATATTTCTGATCATCAATAGATGCAGAAAAAGCATTTGATAAAATTTAACATCCCTTCATGATAAAAACTCTCAACAAATCAGGCATAGAAGAAACATACCTCAATATAATAAAGGCCATATATGACAAACCACAGCTAACATCATACTAAATGGGGAAAAGCTAAAAGCCTTTCCTCTAAAAACAGGAACAAGACAAGGATATCCACTTTTACCACTCTTATTCAGCATAGTATTGGAAGTCCTAGCCAGAGTAATCAGGCAAGAAAAAAGAATAGAAATAATCCAAAACCAAAAAAGAAGAAATCAAACTGTCCCTCTTTGCAGATGACATGATCTTACATATAGAAAAACCTAAAGACTTCACCAAAAAACTCCTAGAACTAATAAACAAATTCAGACAAGTTGCAGGATACAAAATTAGCATATAAAAATTAGTGGCACTTCTATATGCAAAAACAAACAAGCTAAAAAAAAAAGAAGTCAAAAAAGCAATCCCTCTTATACTACTTACAAAAAAATCAAAACAAAAAAACAAAACAAACAAGCAAAAAAACCTAGACATAAATTTAACCAAGGAGGTGAACTATCTCTACAATGAAAACTACACAAAATACTGATGAAAGCAACTGAAGGCCAGGCACACTGGTACACGCCTATATAATACCAGCACTTTGGGAAGCCAAGGTGGGAGGATCACTTGAGTCCAGGAGTTCGAGACCAGCCTGGGCAACATAGTGAGACCTTGTCTTTACAAAAAGTACAAAAATTAACTGAGTATGGTGGTGCTTGCCTGTGGTCCCAGCTACTTGGGAGGCTGAGGCAGAAGGATCACCTGCACTCAGTAGGTCAAGGTTGCAGCGAGCTGTGATTGTGTCACCGTATTCTAGCCTGAGTGACAGAGTGAGACGCTCATGCAAAAAAAAAAAAAAAAAGTAACTGAAGAAGACCAAACAAAGGGAAAGTCAAGATATGTTCATCAATTGGAAGAATTTATATTGCTAAAATCATCTACCCAAAGCAATCTACAGATTCAATGCAATTCTGATCAAAATACCAATGACATTCTTCACAAAAATAGAAAAAAAATCCTAAAATTCATAAGGAACCATAAAAGACCCCAGATAGCCAAAGCAATCCTGAGCAAAAAGAACACAGCTGGATGCATCACACTACCTGACTTTAAAATCCTACGAAGCTATAGCAACCAAGACAAAATGATATTGGTATAAAAACGGACATATAGACCAATAAAAGAGAATAGAGAACTCAGAAATAAAACCACATATTTATGGTCAACTGATTTTCGACAAAAGTGCCAAGAACATTCACTGGATATCCATAGGCAGAAGAATGAAACTGGACCACTATCTCTCACCATATACAAAAATTAATTCAATATGGATTAAAAACTAAAAAATGAGAAAAACCATAAAAACTACTAGAAGAATGCATAGGGAAAACACTTCAGGGTCTGGGCAAATATTTTATGGCTAAGAGTTCAAAAGCACAAGCAACAAAAACAAAAATAGACAAAGGGGAATATATTAAAGAGTTGGACTGAAAAAAAAAATCAACAACCTGTACAAGGAGAGAAAATACTTGTGAACTACTCATCTGACAAAGAACTAATATCCAGAATATACAAGGAACTAAAACAACAACAAAAAAGCAAATAATCACATTTAAAGGTGAGCAAAGGATCTGAGTAGACATTTTTCAAAAGAAGACATACAAAAAGCCAAAAAATAAATGAACAATGCTCAGCATCACTAATCATCAGAGAAACACAAATCAAAACCACAATGAGATATCACCTCATACATATTAGAATGGCTATTATCAAAAAGACAAAAAAATAACATATGCTAGCAAGGATGCAGAGAATTTATATTCCCACACTGTTGGTGGGAATGTAAATTAGTACAGCCTTTATGAAAAACAGTATGGAGGCTTCTCAAAAAACTAAAAATAGAACTACCATATAATCCAGCACTCCCACTACTGAGTATTTATCCAAAAGAATATAAATCACTATATCAAAGGCATACCTGCACCCCCATGTTTATTGTGGTGCTATTCATAATAACTGATATGAAACTACCCTAAATGTCCATCAATAGACAAATGGATAAAGAAAGTGTGGTATATTTACACAATGAAATACTATTCAGCCATAAAAAAAGAGTAAAATCCTGTTATTCTTGGCAACATGGATGAAATAAACTAAGCAAAATTAGGCACAGAAAGATGAATACCATATGTTCTACTCATACGTGTGAGCTGAAAATAATTAAATTTATGGAGGTAGAGAAAATTAATTGTGGGTATTAGAGGCTGGAATGAGCAGCGGTAGAAGAGGATAGGAAGAGCTTGGTTAAAAAACACAAAAGAACAGTCAGATAGAAGGAACAAGTTGAAGGGTTCTACAGCACTGCAGAGTGAATACAGTTAACTATAGCTTAACATACATTTTCAATAAGCTAGAAGAGAAGATTTTGAACATTTACAACACAAAGAAACAACAAACATTTGAGGTGGTGAATTTGCTAATTACCTTAATTTGATCATTAGAACATATCAAAATACCACTCTGTATCCTATGAATACATACAATTATTAGACGTAAACAAAAAACAAAAAGAAAAAAGCAGCTTCTCTGAAACCTTCAGACCAAGAGAATGACTTTAGAACTGATTTTGAAAGAAATTTTGAAATATCTGAAATAAAAATTGTATTAATTACTTCTAATTAGTAAATCCTGGAGATAAATCCTGGAATCCATTTAAAACTTCCAAAATAGAATATTTTCAAATCTAACTTTAATTCTAAGAAGAAAAAAATAGCTAAATAGGGAACCAACAAAAATAATACTCAGCCACTATAATTTAATCCCAGAGAAATCTAGAAGGCATTAAGACATTTAAAATGTCACCACAGACTTTATACAAGTACAGTATACCAAATGATGAACAGAAACTCGATCCATCTATTCATCAATATCCTTAGAAAAAATGCCCCCTCCATTCTCTCATTCATTCACACACACACATACACACGCATGCATGCACACATGCTCCAACATCAAGGACTAAAGCACGTACTTTGGACTCATAGGACTCCTCCGTGAGCTCAGCGTAGCCCTCCTGGATGAGGACATCTCTTATGTTGATGGCATCCTGGACTCTCAAGTACCGGTACACATCCACATGCAGGACATTGTGCACAACAGAGAAAACCTTCACGAGGAGAGGGCAGCCGCTCACCAGGGAGGCAAACCACCGGCTGGCCCCACCACTCCAGTGCTCACCACAAACAAGAGACTTTGCCGATGGTCTCATTTTGCAAATCTTAAATTCCAAAGCCTACAGGACAGAAAGGCATGGCTGGAACAGTTTTACAAATGAATGAAACACTCATTCCAAATATCACTGAAAAGTGACTTTGTTCATATATCTTCAATGGCGTTCTCATAAAATTCCTACTAAAAGTAATTTTGGGATAGTAAGGATTTCCTAGTTAAGAAAACTTAGTTACAACAACAAAACAAAATAACAACAACAAAACAAAAGTTCAGAATAACATTTAGGCTGTTTTCATACTGGTGTAAAGGGTATGTGTGGATTTGTCTCCAGCCCACCTAAACACTATATGGTTTCAACATAACCAGAAACCTTAGAAACAGTATTAGAAAACACTAGTCAGATCAAACAACAACTTTTTTGCTAAGTTTAAAGTCTTTCATATATTTTTGAAAGCGTAAACACCAAATTTGGCACGAGTGACAAAACAAGTTCCTTCCCTGTCCTGGGCCTTAGCTCCTCTATCTGTAAGCTGAAGAAGAGGGTCCACATGACCTTCAGAATCCTTTCTAGCATTCAAAATTCATTCCATGGAATTATCTCTATCTTACCTGAAATGGAAGTTCAAGAAATTGAGAAGGAATCTCCATTAAAAGATTGAGATCTACATGAGACCTATTACCATAATCTACAAAGAATACCTAGAAAACAAAAAAGTATACACTTTAATACAGGGTCAAAAACAATGTTCTACTTGAGCACCAGCAATGCAATGATCTGCTTGAGTTCTCAGAGTGACCTGAGCTCACATCAACATATCAATGAAGGAAATAACTTAGACTACTTTTCCAACTATAATTATTTTACATTTAATTTTTGCCTATAACAACAAAAGATGTTCGATAAACTGCTATAAGTCTGTCTCATTTCCCTTTGGATAACTTGTTACAGAAAAACATACCTCAGCAACATTTCCAGAAACATAAAGGATCTGAGCTCTAAAGTAGCTTTCTTTATCAAAATCAGCAAAAGGTGCCAGACAGACCAAGTCTGGATGTGGGTGAATGGGCAAGGGTACCAATTTCCGTTGGTTTATTTCAGCAGTAAGCTTTTTCAGAATCTCAGAGTTTTTTTCATCAATCCTATATCCCCAAAAGTGTCCCACTTCAACTACCTAAAAAGAAGGAAGAGATGAGATCTAGAGAGATTTCTGTAAGAAGGAATATAAGCTTAAATCCCAGGGCTGTCATCCTGTACTGTACAGCATCTCATAAACTGAATTTCTTGAAACATAAGTCTCCTATGAGTTTTTAATAGGTGCTTATGAGAACAAAAGAGGGATGCCCTGGTCAACTAAGGTAAGGAAATGTGTGGACTATATCCTTTACTTGGAGTTACAAAATTCATTAGCATATAAAAGTACTAAAGGTTCTGAGAGGTCATAAAGAATCACTTCATCTTTGACCCCAGGATGAAAAGCCAATAGCACAGGGCCTGCAGGTGCTCTCCCTGGTGAGGACCCCAGCACAGAGTGAACACAGCATACCGGATGAGCAGTGCCAAGTGGGAGTGATGGAAGAGAAGATGTTCCATTTAAAAGGACACCACCAAACAGCTCCTGCCCACTGCTGCCATGAAGGCCCACAATCACCATAGTTTTTCAATCTGCCTGGAACCCAGATTTCTAAATGAAATTTCCCAGTGAGGTGTACTTACAGATTTACCAGAAGCATACAAGTATTTTAATTGAAATTTTATTTTAAAAACGGGTCAGGTGCAGTAGCGCATGCCTGTAATCACAGTACTTTGGGAGGCTGAGGCAGGAGGATCACTTAAGCCCAGAAATTTGAGACCAGACTGGCAACATAGTAAGACCTCATCTCTACAAAAAAAAAAAAAAAGAAAAGAAAAAAAATTATCCAGGCATGATGGCACACACCTATAGTCCCAGCTACTCAGGAGGATGAGGTAGGAGAAATGCCTGAGCCCAGGAGACTGATAACATAGTGAGTCATATTCATGCCACTGCACTCCAGTCTGGGCAACAGAGTGAGACCTCTACTCAAAAAAAAAAAAAAAGAAAAAAAAAACATGCCCACATAATAATGGTGTCAATGCTAGTTTTGTTGATACAAACTGAAATATACCGGCATATATCATTATGCCAATTAATATTTTTAACATATATCATGCTAAATCTGATTATTTTAGCACTTTAAAAGTACCTGACAGTTTAAAAACTTTGATTCTAGAATACATATTTGTTTCATTGTCCATTTTAGTCACATTTTAATTTAACAAGTACAGTAATTCAAGCTCACCCACATTACTGATTATGCATGTGTATATAAACTTATTTCATGTATACAACATGACAGCTTTAGATTAACAATAATGCCATTCTTACCTCTGTGACATCAATAGTGAGAAGGAGGTCTGTAACTGCCTGGGATCTGTTTAATGTGTTAAATGAGACCTGCATAGGATCCACTGTCTGCTTCTGGAAGTCCACATTCACCCTACAGAACATGAAGTTTTTAAAAAAGACAATAATAATGAAGGGTTACAAAGAAAGTATGTTTACTTCTATAAAGTTATCATTTGAACCATTCTAATATTTCCACAAGTAAAGAACATTTTAATAAAATATACCAGAGATGACAGATTTGATTTCATCTCAAACATGAATTTACAGTGGCTTCCTGAGCTGCCTTGGTGGGGTATTCACTTAATGGTTATATGCCACCCACCAGGGACACATTCTGAAGGCTAAGACCCTCAAGGAATATCCACTTTCAAGGGTATAAATGATAAATTCAGGACGTGCAATATTTCCTAACTTGTGATTTCAGCAGTGAGTGGTTTTGACCATTAGAAAACTACAAGAATCTCACTCATAAGCAGACCCTGAACAATTATCATAATTCTGTAAGAAAGGGATTGGGCAACCCCTTCGGGTCCCCTCCCACTGTGGGAGCTTTTCTGTCCTCTCAATTAATCCTGCTTTTAAAAAAGAAAGAAAGAAAGGTATTGGCAGTAGTGGAAAACTTCCAGGGGAAGGGAGGGGGCACACCTCATCAATAAGGGAATCTGATCTCAAACCAGGTAAAGTGGGGACCAAAGTGAGGCCCAAACTTTACCTATACAATGACAATTTGTATACCTAGCCCTGATTGTACCCCACAACTTTAAAATAAAAGAAATAAGAGAAAAAGAAAACTACAAGAATCCATGTTTGGCTCAATACTATGTTAGAAAACACACAGGTGACTATCTAATACAACCAAGAAGTATCATTCATCCTTTAATGCCATAAAAGAGTAAATGCTAAGGTTCAGAATACAAAAGACAAATCTGATAAAAATAAAAATTTCCTTTTCCAATACTTTTATTCCAAAGTGAAAGGAACGAATAAGAAAGACTGATCCAACTCTTTTCAGTCTTCAGACCCATATATTAATGAGTGACTCCAGCAAAGTTCTCCAGCACTCAGTCACAAATGTAAATCAAGTCTGACTTTAACAAAGCAGGGCAGGTCTTCTCTATGCAAAGGATTGGGCAACTTGGCGAGACCTCATCTCTACAACGAATCAAAATGAGCTGGGCATGGTAGCGCACGCCTGTAGTTCCAGCTACTTGGAAGGTTGAGGCAGAAGGGTCACTGGAGTCCAGCAGATTGAGGCTGCAGTGGCCGGGAGTGGCCACTGCACTCCAGTCTGGGTGACAGAGTGAGACTCCAACTCAAAAAAACAAAACAAAACAAAAACAAAAGCAAAGGACTGAATCCACTACACTCCCAGACTCCCTTTCAGAAGCCAAAACATCACCCACAGATGAAACTAGCTGAGCATATTTCCGTTCCTTCACTAATTCCTCAGATTCATGACAAGTTCCTCCTGTCCCTCAAAAGACTACATGTAAGAAATAATACATGAGACTTCCTACTATATGTGACTGTGGGGATATGGCCAAAAAGGCAAAGCAATCTGTCATAAATACCATGGGTGATTTAATTTGGTCCAAGAGAATATCCATGACCCAGAAGGCAGCTGCCAAGTGGCAAGTGCCCCTGCTCTGGGCTGACCAACTCCGTGTGGGAAGCCCTAGCCTTGCATCGCCCAACCAGGGTAGAAGAAAGATACATGGGGCCAGTGAGGACAGCTTGCACTGGCAAGCAATGAGGCGCTCCCAACTGCATCTCCATTTTGTCCCACTGTCTGCTCTGCAGAGAACAAAGAATATCCCTAATTGCTGAGAGAGTTCTCAAAAGGAAATGCATTACTGTAGGAGAAAGAAAGGAAATTAACATTAGATTTAACCCTTACTATTTCAATTAAAAGTTACATAAATGATTTCACTCAATCCCCTCCACAGCCTTGCACAATAGGTATCACAGCTACTAAACAAATAAAGAAAAGACAAGTTCAGAGACACTGAATAATGTGCCCAAACATGCACAGCGAGATGAAACCTGGATTCAAAGGCAGTTCCCCCTGGCCACAAAGCCAGTGCTTTTTAATGAAGGGTGAAAAAGATCAGATCAATAGTCATTTTAAAATATTGCCTAAAAATGTGAGAGCAGGTGGAGTGAGTCAGCCACCTCTCTCCTGCAAATACCTTGTGTTCCTGAGTTTTGAAACACTCCCTCCTCGCACCTTCCCTTCAATTTCCTCTGCAGAATGAATGCTGAGTCCAAGTGGGACTTTTAGTTGAGACATCTTAATTGCCATATACACTGCAGGAAGGGTTTTAAATCTCTCTGTTGGATTGCGCGAAAACTCCACAAAGGCTCTGCTCCACAAATGTAAATTTAAAAATAAAAAATAAACGTATCAGGCATCTGATAAAAAAAGAACTACATACTCACTTCTCTCCAGATTAGACAGAAATTTTCACTGTCAATCTCTCCTCAAAATGTGTACCCCACAATTTTAAAATATAAAAATTTTAAAAGTTAAAAAAAGTAAAATAAACAAGTATCTATTGATTTAAGGAAAAATTTTTCACTTAGAAATAAAAGTTACAATGACATGTCATTAAACTAAAATCAAGTGTAATCTTTGTACAATATAATGCAGAATAAACACTAAATTAAGATGGAATTTTGAGCTAAGAAATTTTAATTTTCATTATTACAACAGAATGACAGGCTTGATTTCTTTTTACTATTATAAAATAAAACACAGATACAGAAAACACACAGACGTACAGCCCAATGATCTTTCTGATCTCCCTCCAAAAAAAGCATGAACTGTGTTTCTGAGTAACGTTGATAAAAGCCCTCCCATACCCTCCACCTCCCATATTTTGGGATCCTCGTCCACCCCTTCCTCTAGAGATGAGCAGCAATCATGCAGTAAGGGTACCTGCTGGACATGCCCTGGCATAAAGAAAAAAGGCTTTATACTGACCTTGTTTATGTACGAGTGTCATAAAGCCCCTGGACTAAAACATCCATCACAGAACCCTGCAAATGGACTTACAACCCTTCCCACCATTCCAAAATCATTTGTGGTGAGCTCTCTCCCAGACATGTATATATTGAGTGATTTGGAAGGATACCCAGAAAAGGAGGCGCGTCAAGCGAGTCCAGGAATTAGATCCCTGACCTGGGAGGAGCGAGCTGCCGGCTCGGTCCATGCTCTGCCCATCCCAGTATACACTGCTTGCCCTCATCACCCCTGCAACCCTCCTTCACTGACTCTTGGCTTCTCCTCATTATTCAAGGCACGCACTTAACTTTGATCTACTGCCTGATTTATGCACTCCCATTTTTATCACTTTTTCTCAAAGGGCTCCTAAGTCACCCCTTTGAAGTCCTTGCTCATAATCTCTAGACCTCAGTGCCAGCTTCTCCTGGCAGCCCCATTCTCCTTCCAGGATGGAAAGCCTGACCCTCTTGGGTTTCCCTCTCTTCTTTGTCCTCCATATGCACTAACCAGCCAAATCCAAGAGCTCTTCCCTTCCACCTGTTGCTGCCTTTGCATTTCCAGTGGACCATACTGACTCTCACATCTCAGTACTACCGCATGGGACTACTGCAAAGACTCCAGGTCAATTTCTTCTCCTCTTGTCTTGACCTACTTCCACTTAACCCTGATTAAGTCCCATAAAACACAATCTGAGCAGAACTCTCAGGGATCTACAAGTGCCCATCTGGTCATGTTCGCACTCATCAGTCTGCCACAGAAGACCATCCAAAAGTCAGTGTCTAACCTCCTCAAAACAGACTCCATTTAACACAAAGCAGCTCCCGCCAGGATGGCTGCCAGCTGAGCCTGCACAATCCCATGTTTCATGGCCAGAATCAGCTCACACTACCCCCTGCCGGAGCACCAACCTGACCCTGCTCCACTTGCCCAAGGCCTTGCATCCTCCTATGTCCACCCGCAGAAGTCCCAAATAAACGTCACTGTACTGACTTTGGGTCTCAGAAAGAATGTCTTCTTCTGACCTTCTGGGACTCTCCCATGACATTTCACAACAGGCAAATGTCTGTGGAACTAATTTCTCTACACCTGTACCACTAAGTTGAAAGCTTTTTATGAGAGAAAACTCTGTGCCTGGGTACCACCGTGCCCAAGTGCCCACATGCCCTTTGCACCCCACACATATTCTGCACAAAATAGGTCCTGCTTTATCCCAAAAGGAATACAGTTCTTATCCTTTGAATTATATCTTGAATTGTATCTTTCTTTGCCTTTAAGTCCCAAGAACTGGTCCTGTCTAACCAGAAAGAACACTGTTACTTCCCTCCAAAAAACTGGCATAACATTTGTATTGTGACTAAAAAGGTGCTAATATGAAGAATGCAATAAAATACAATTAAATACCTACAAAGAGGCCTCAGACAAGAAGAATGTGAAACAAACACAGAATCCAATCCAATAGTAAAGATCAGTGAATAAAAATGCTGACCACTCAAACCAGGCAAAGGAACATGTGACTACTCAAACCAGGCAAAGGAACATCTGACCACTCAAACCAGGGGTCTGACCACTCAAACCAAGCAAAGGAACATCTGCATATAACTGGAACCTCAACCACATAAGTGGACTTCCAGTATTCAAGCATGGTAGCGTAGCTGTGTGACTCCAGGCTTAAGTCAGCGATAGCACTTTCAGAGCAACAACCTCAGCACCACTGCATTACAGTACCCTCTTGGCACTGACCACACTCTACACTGACCACCAGTTGAATTCCTTCAGGAGGTTACTTAATTGCTACTAGCCATAAGATAAACCAAAGCTACATTTTAAAAGCCACATGCAAAAGACCACATAAAAGCCAGGGACACCTGGTTTTAAGAACTGGTGTCTGCAAGCATTTAAAATTTTATACCTCTTTCATAATTGCAGCTGATTACAAAAATATACTACTTACTTTGCACCATCAAATACAATGGATTTGACTTGACCACACTGTCTAAAAAGAGACTGTAGTTGTTTATAGTAAAGGAATCCATAGGGAGGAATGTGCTTCAACTGTAAAACATAATACAATATCAATTAGAGCAGATTACAGAGCACTAACAAAATAGCTCATAAGTTCAAAGCTGTTGCACATTATTTTAGTTCATAAAAATATAGCTTATTAACATTAACCAAAATATATAGACTCTAAAGATCAGTACATTTAATGGCTTTTAAATTATAACTAAGTTTTAACAATAAATATGTTAAATAAAGGCTATTTCCCCCCTGTTAAAAGAGTGTAATAGTCTAATATAGCAAAATCAAGATTTCTGCTTTATTTTACCTTAAAACCATCAAGCTGACTACATATAGCTTTTTAAAACATAACATTTCAACATTTATCATAATACTATAAGAAAAGGATTGGCAGCCGGGCTCGGTGGCTCAGCCTGTAATCCCGCGCCTTTGGGAGGCTGAGGTGAGTGGATTGCTTGAGCCTGCGGGTTCGAGACCCGCCTGGGCAGTGAGACCTCATCTCTACAATAAATCAAAAAAATCAGCCAGGCGTGGTAGCGCATGCCTGTAATTCCGGCTACTCGGAAGGCTGAGGTGGAAGGATCGCCAGAGCCCAGCGGGTCAAGGTTGCGGTGGCTGGAAGCGGCCACTGCACTCCAGTCTGGGCAACAGAGTGAGGCTCCAACTCAAAAAAAGAAAAAAAAAAGAAAAGGATTGGCAATAGCAGGATACTGCCAGGGGAGGGACATCACATCAATAAGGGTATATGATCTCAAACCAAGCAAAGTGGGGACCAAAGGGAGGCCCAAATCTGTTTGATGATCACCTGTATACCTAATCCTGAATTGTACACCACATCTTTAAAATAAAATAAAATAAAATAAAATAAAATAAAATAAATAAAACATAACACTTCTACTTAAGGAATAATGGAAACCTAAACTTTGAAGGCAAATGTATAGGAGGGAGTGTTTCTTCATCACTACAGCTAGAAGGAAACTCACCCACTGCACCACAAGGGGTTACTGCAGCCCTTCCAGCACTCCATAAGCTCCCCCTGGGCCAGGGTGACCCTGTGCCAGCCCAGCTCTGCATGGACCCTGCCCCCGTAGCCAGCCCTGCCTATCTCAAAACACAACAGCTCCATGAGAGGCAGCAGGGAGTGAGGCGTGGCTAGGTCCCAGGTCCAGTTCAGAGCTTGTCTTGTCACTTCCTGGAGCTATGTATTTCCTTAGGTAAGTTATGGAATTACTCCCAGACTCAAGTGCCACATCATGAAGTAAGGATGATGATGGGAAACCCCCAACTAAAAGGGTTAATGTGAGGTTCAAAAAGAATTAAAAATACTTAGCACATGACCTCCCAAATAAGTGCTAAGTAAAGCTAGCCATTATTTAGCTTCCATGATGTACATGATAGTTAACTCTTGGTCCCCAGAGTGCACAATGGCCAGGCTGCCTGTGGTCGAAGAAGACAAGCACAGCACCCTCGAGTCTGAGAAAACTCAACTCCTACCACACCCTTTCCCTAGTGTAGCTGGGGGAAGAAGACCCCCAAGAGCCAAAGAGTGAGAAAGGACACTGACCAGAGAACTTAGAACTTTTTTTTTTCTGTTTTAAGAGGGAAGATTTAATGCGATCTCTTATTCCTTTTTAAATGGATGCACACAGCCGGGCTCGGTGGCTCAGCCTGTAATCCTGCACCTTTGGGAGGCTGAGGTGAGTGGATTGCCTGAGCCTGTGGGTTCGAGACCCGCCTGGGCAGCGAGACCTCATCTCTACAATAAATAAAAAAATCAGCCGGGCGTGGTAGAGCATGCCTGTAGTTCTGGCTACTCGGAAGGCTGAGGCGGAAGGATCGCCGGAGCCCAGCAGGTCGAGGCTGCACTGGCCGGGAGCGGCCACTGCACTCCAGTCTGGGTGACAGAGTGAGATTCCAACTTAAATAAATAAATAAATAAATAAAAATAAATGGATGTACACCGTTGCATTTTCTCCTAGGCTCGAAGCTGCGTACTCTTCCATTATTTAGTAATATTTTAGGCAAGCCTATGACAATTATACCAACAGTTTTTCTCAATCGTTACCACCCTGTTTTGCTCGTCCATACTCCCCTTCACCCTTTTCTCTATTATCTCTGACATTCCTGCTTGTGGCTGAACGTAAAAAGCAATTCCAGATTACAGCAAACTCAAAGGCCCCTGCTCCATAGCCTGGCCTCTGCTAAAGGAAGAAAAGGGGAAAAGTATGAAGGGCTATCATGGGTTGTGACTAGACACTACCAGAAACCCCAGTTTGTGTTCCAAAAACAGGCTCTTAGACATTTTTCCAGCAGATAACTCTACACTGGCTTGGAGAACAGGAAGGACTATTTCACAAACACCACTGTGTTTGAATTTCTAGAGGCTACCCAGGCCAAGAATACATCCCTACAGTGCTTCACCACACACTCATTACTGCAGCATTCATTGTCCCAGTCCTTGCAACAGGAGGGTTTTCACAACCAGCCCTTACACATCGAGGTTGGGGTGAGAGCATCATAGGAGACCCACTCAACAATTCAACATCCATCTAAGAAGGAGATTCAACCTCAAGAACTACATCTGTGATCATCTCACAGACAGTCTCAGGAGAAGTTGCCTCCACTGTGTGAGCCTCAGGGCTGTTGTTCATAGGCTGCTCAGGACTACTTTCCACCGCTGGTGGAACTAAAGTAGTCTCCATTTTCTTTTCTTTTTCTTTCTTTTTTTTTTTTTTAAGTTGGAGTCTCACTATGTCGAGCAGTTTGGAGTGTAGTGGCCACTCTAGCGTCGACCTGTTGGGCTTAGGCGATCCTTCCGCCTCAGCCTTCCAAGTAGCCAGAACTACAGGCGTGAGATACCACGCCCAGTTAATTTTTTGAGTTATTGTAGAGACAAGGTCCTGCCAAGATGCCCAGGCTGTTCTCGAACCCATGGGCTCAGGCCTCCCAAAGTGCTGGGATTACAGGCTTGAGTCATCATATCCAACCTCCATTTTCAAAGTGGGTAGAGACACACTCCTGATTTGTGGAGGAGGTTGCTGTGGCTGTAAATTGATTCAAACTTTCTGGGGTGGAGGCTGTTGCATAGCCTGAAGGGGAGGAGGCTGCTGTAGAATGGTTACTTGGTGCTGACTTGGAGGCTGAGGTATCTGTTGTAATAGAGGGGGCTGTAGCTGGGGTGAAGGCAGTTGCACAGAAGCGGCAGCTGCTGCTCCCGCTGCTTCCTGCAACACCGACTGAGTAACAACCTAGGCTTGTTGACTGGGCTAGATAGTAGTTGTACTGGCTTGGCCTAACTGGAGTCTCCAGAAGGTCACCACTGTGGCTGGGATAACAATAACCATCCCTCCTTGAGACATGGTAACAGAAGAGGGCAACATTTGTTTGATAATAATCAACTTGGTGATATTGGGTTGACCTTCAGCCCCAGAAGATGCCTGGTTTAATACATAGGAAGAAAGAGTAGAGTTAACAACAATGGAACAGGGTAGGGGGCTGTGTTAAGTCTTTAATGACCCAGGAGATGCTGGGTTAACAGTAGCCACAGGAGGTGGAAAAGGAGTCTGATGGTGGCACCAGATCCAGTTCCACTGTTTCCACAGTGGGCTGACACTCTGTCTTTATAAGCAGCCAGAATCTTCAGATACTCTTTCTTGGCAGCCTCAGTTTTCCTTTTATACATCGATTTTTGCTCCTCTCCAAGACAATCCCACATAGAGGCCACAATTTTTGAAACCTCTCCAAAAATGGCATTAGAATTCTGTGTCTTGATGGCAGACTGTATATCACGAAAGAATAAAGCATATGCTGAAACCGGTTTCTGAGGTTCATTGGGATCTCTTTTTTTCTCTTCTTTGGAGCCTTCTGCTTTTTCCCTGCTTCTACCACCACTGACTCCTGGCTGGGAAGTTGCCTCCGGAAATGCTCAACATCATCCTCATGAAGCGAACTGGTAGGTAAAGGGATGGCTGAAAGACGATCCTCGGGTGACTGGGCAGTTAGCAGGATGGTGCCACTCTCTAAGCTCAAATCAACCTGAGAACTCAGTTCTGATTAATGGTGGTCAACAGGCTATGCTCCATCAAGCCAGATGTCATGTTTGTCATTGGTACATCAATTGTAACAGGTGGGTTGGCACTATACTGAGTTCTCTTAGAATAGTCCAAATCCATTGCCCCCACTCAGGAGCCCCCTTCCCTGCTCCATCAAGCCATGGGTCATGCCCACAGACATGTCCAATGTCTGGACCCCACACCGGGCTGAAAAACTGCCACCCTGTGAGGAGGAAGGGTCTGCCAGGTCATCAAAGTGGCCAACCACATCTGAGACAGCCAGTGAGGGATCAGAATCCAAGGAGATATGTGGGATTTCAAATTCCTCCTCACCTAAGCTTGATTACTGACAAGAGCACAGGGCCCAAGCAAACGATTCTCAACGACTATAAAAAAAAAATGCCCTTCCACAAGTATAAACTGTCCTCAGCTGCCTCATCAGATATCTCCAACTGCAATGCTCTATCCACCTATGCACGCCCTTTCCTCATTACAGCAGTGGTGGTAACCGGAATAAAAGCTGACAATGTGCTTCCAGGAACAAACTTTAAGTGTTTTTCATTCCCCTTTACCAGACACAGGCATATGCTGGAGCCAAGTAGTTCAAAAAAAGCCTAATTCCTTATTCCAGCTTTGAATGCCACCGCTGCTAGGGTTTCAACAAATGGTCCACAAATGCTAATCCAATGGTCAGTGCCTGTAGCTAATCATTAGACTTAACCAAAGTACAAGCTGTAGGGGGAGTGGTGGGGGTGGGATTGGTGGTTGAGAGAAACTGCTAGGGGAGGGAAGGTTACCTGCATAATCAATCTTCGTATACCTAACCCTGAATTGTACCCCACATCTTTATAATTAAAAAAAAAAGAAATGTCAATTTCTAGGCCACTCCTTCTTCTGCAGATCTTGTGAGACTCTCAAATCTGAATTAAAAACAACACTCTCCTGGTGGCTCTGCTGGGCATCCCAGCTGGGGACCACCAGCCTAACCTCCAGTGCTCAGCTGCCAGTCAGTAGCACTTTATTTTGTGTAAAATGAAGTTGTGAATTAATAAAATATAGCCAGGTATGGTGGCTCACACCTGTAATTCCAGCACTTTGGGAAGCTGAGGCGAGACAATTGCCTGAACCCAGGAGTTTGAGATCAGCCTGGGCAACTAGGCAAGACCTCATCTATAAATAAATAAATAGCCAGGCATGGGCTCACGCCTATAATTTCAGCTACTTGGAAGTCTGAGGTGGAAGGATCACTTGAGCCCAGTAGATTGAGGCTACAGTGGCTGTGAGCATGCCACTGCACTCCAGTCTGGCAACAGAGTGAGACTCTTAACTCAAAAAAAAAAGTTCTTAAACTTATAGAGAAGTGCCTTAAATCCTTCAAAATAGCACAAGATCAAATCAGCATTAGCCACAAATATATAAATTCTCAAGGCTTCCATGGAAAGTCAGGTCTGTAAAAAGGGAGGCAAGAGACTGAGGGACAAGTAGATATATCTGAAAAGGTCAAACAAGTCTAACAGTCACTCTAGGGGAAATTCACTTAGTACTCACACAAATAGAAAGAATTAGAGAAATAAAACATTCCATACTGACCACATTAAAATGAAGCTCCATCTGAAAACTCCTGGCTCAGTCTACACCCCAGGCAAGTCTTACCCCCTGCACCTACCACGACAGTCGTCTTCGGGTCTTTGCCCGCCAGCTCTCTGACTGCCATCTCCTCATCAGGCTGTCCAAAAGTAAAATAGTTTGGATAAAAAGCACCTGACAATACAACCTAGAAAAGAAACGTATTTTCATGAAGTAACAGCATTATTTTATCAGTTATTCTCACCAGTTTGCTAATCTCATCCCAGCATGATATGATATCTATAAATGTAAAAGACGGGTATTGTTTGTATAAAATACTAGGCCTTTTACCAGTCAAGCAAAAAGTCACATTTCTGGTGATTCTGCCATAACAGAAACACTTTTTACTCAGTTTGTCTTAAGAAAGAGCTCAAGTACTTCTCAGAATGAGGTTTAGGAAACAGTAGTGAGCTGAATAAGAATATAAACAATCCACACAAAGCCCCAGGGGTTAGTCAACTCTCTCCACTTTCTCCCCAACATGTCTATGGGCTGAGCATTCTCCCAGATGTTCAGATAAACTCCAATCAATTAGACCTGGGGCAGCAGGCTGACATCCACTATTCACCTCTAACAAGCAATCAGCAAAAAGTCCCTTCTTCAATAAAAATATGTCCTATTTGAAACATACACCCACAGAAGACTCTCCCCACCCTTAAGGCAATTCTACATCCAGGAAAACACTCGCATTGCCAGCACACCCTGTTTCCAAGCATCTACCTCGAACTCATATCGTCATGCATCAGTCACCTATCCTCTGAAACCCTCCCCCTGCCAATACACACTTTCCTCTACAAAATTCCTGTAAGGGTCCATCTAAATGCTAGTAATCTGAATCCAAGCCCTCCAAAGTTAAAAGAACATTTTCAGTGTAAGGGAATAGCTATGCCCACAGAACAGTATTAAGAACATTTTGGGCTGGGTGTGGTGGCTCAAGTCTGTAATCCCAGCACTTTGGGAGGCCAAGGTGAGAGGATTGCCTGAGCCTAGGCGTTCAAGACCAGTCTGGGCAACTTGATGAGACCTCTTCTCACAATAAATCAAGAAATTAGCTGGGCATGGTAGTGTGCACCTGTAGTTCCAGCTACTTGGAAGGTTGAGGCAGAAAGATCGCCTGAGCCCAGTAGGTTGAGGCTGCAGTGGCCATGAGCGAGCCACTGCACTCCAGCCTGGGCAACAGAGTGAGACTGCTGCTACTCAAAAAAAAAGAGCATTCTGTACTTTCTTAAAAGTTAAAACAAAAGCATCTCTCCTGAAGCAGTAATAACAGCTGGTACTCCATAGAACCACTCCCCTGGAAATCAGAAATAGGTCTGAATCCATTAAATAAATAAAAACACCCTGACTGATTAATAAATAAACACTCTCTAGATGGATCATCAACTCACTGACATGAAGGATGAAAACCATGAAAGGTAAGAATTTTTCTTAGTTTCCAAATGCAATATAAACATTGTGGACCTAAAATCTCCTTTGAGGCATGGTATCAGAAAGCAGAAGTAAACAATTTCTCAACCACAAAACCTCGTAAGCACAAAGAATCAGCAAAGAGATGTCCGGGAAACTCCAGCCCACCTGCAGAATGAATCGTTGCTTATATATGTACTCTTGATCCATGACAGGTCGCCGAGAACCAACATACATGTGGAATTGTGAGACTCTATTCTTCAACTCTTCATATAATTCAGCCACCTAAGGAAAACACATTGAAATCTGATGTCCCAGAACACATGTGTTATCCTAATAGCAAAAACACTAGAAAGTAAGTGCACAATGGGAAAGTATTCATACATCTATAGAATGAAGACTTGCAGCTATTAAGAATCATCTTATTAAAGATTAATAAGGAATGCAAAATATGATCAATACAATACTAACAGAAAATAGCAGAATACAAAACCATATATGCGTCATGATCCCGGTTTATAAATATTCACCTCTGATCAAAACCAATGCAAATATGTAACTGGAATCACCTAGGGGTGTCAGAATAGCAGATAACTATGACCACAGCCTTTGCTTTAAGTCCTTTGAACACTTTCCAATCCTCTCATGAATGTGCTTTTGTGATTAAAAACAAGGTAAGTGACCAATGGCTAAATAGTTCATTCAATTGGGGGGAAAAAAATCAACATCCAGTTGTAACAAAAACTGTTTCATACAAAATGTCAAACTTTAAGTGCACACACGAAGCCAAACACAGTGGCTCACGCCTCTAATCCCAGCACTTTGGGAGGCTGAGGTGGGAGAAACGTTTGAGGCCAAGAGTTCAAGACCACCACCCAAGATGAGCCCCAGAACAAGATGGCAGACCTGCATCCCATGTCTTCCTGCAGGTTCCCCACACCATATGTCCCTTTAAGAATCTCCCAGAGCCTGAAAACTCAAGGGGGGGGGGGGTTGTGACTTTACCATTTCCTCAGGTTGGAGGATATTTAATAAAACCTATTTTCCTTTCCACCAACTCTGGTCTCTCAAGTTTGGCTTCCAGGTGATACGTGGCTAGACTTGAAATCACTGACACAATCACAGGTGTGAATATAACTGGGGGAAAAACAACTAAAAATAAAAATAATTGAAATAGAAAAACTTAACAGCCATATGTTCAAGGAGGGTAGAAAAGCTTGGGACATGGGGCAAAGGGGAAACACACTGAGATAGATGCTCACCTCTCTACCTCTACATTATGGAAATCTTCCATGCATCCGTACTCACACGTAACTGATCTAATTAAAAATCAAGTTAAGACTTTGCCATTTTCTTTACTAAAATGCAATAAAATCAGAAATTAATAACAAAACAATATATTTTAAAACATTTCTTTATGCCTGAAAACTATCAAAATCTCATCTAAAAAAATTTTAAGTCAAAGGAAAAACTAACACTAAGAGAAATTATAGACAGGAATATCAAAAATCAATGAATGGGATGTGGTCAAAACTGTGCCCATAATAAAATTCATAAAATAAACTAAAATCCTTTTAATTAAAAAGATTGAAAATATTAAGGAATTAAATACTCATTTCAAGAAGACTGAAAAAGTCTTCCAAGAGACACAGGAGAACTAAAGTAACAGAAAAGAGCAAAAAGCAATCAATTGGAATTCTCCACCCTTCCCCCCCCCCAGAAAAACCTACACAGTAAAACTGACAAGTAAACCAAGAAATACAAGAAAACAAACTAAACATCTTGCAAACTGTTCAGTAAAGGAGTAATTCAGCAGTTCTGAACTGTCCAGACCCTTGCATATTCCAAAGAAAGGCTCTGGCCCAGCTCCTGAAAGGTAATCACTAAGCCCCGGGAATTATCCTACCTGATAAGAGTGTCCTGGGGCCTTGAGCTGCCCACAAATGGTTTATGCTAGAATGTGATTGATGGTGGGGTTTTGGGTCGTAAGGATATCTGTTTGACCTCTAGAGGGGCTGAAGACTGAGTAACCAAGGTCAGCCACATGGATACTCCATCCTACATAAACAATCCTCAGTAAAAACTTGGGAATACCAAGGCTCAGGGAGCTTCCCTGATTGCAGTACTTTATCCCTGTTGTCATACACTGTTATTGAGAGAATTCGTGGCTGTCTGTAAGACTCCAATGGAAGAGGACACTCCGACATCTGTACCTGGTTTCTCCTTCCATGTACATTTTACCTTTGCTGATTTTAATCCATATCCTTTAGGGGTAATAAACTGTAAGCATAACAGCTTTTCTGAGTTCTGTAAGTCTTTCTAGCCAATCACTAAACCTAAGGACGGTCTTGGGGACTCCCTTAAACACTAAATATAATCAAGAAACAATGAGAGTAAACATATGCGTGATATTTGGAACAAGAAAGATGTTACCACTTGACACAGATTTGAAATTAAGAAAATTACTAATAACTACATACCAATAAACTTGAGGATCTAGAAAAAAAGTACACTTTAATGAAAAATATAACTTATCAAGAATGACTCCAGAAGAGTTAGAACCCAGAATGAATCAATAACTATCAGGAAAATTAAAAACGTTATTTAAAAAAAAAATCTATTTCTCAAAAAGGCACTGGTCCCAAGTGCTTTTATGGATGATTTCTACCAAACTTGTAAGAAACATATATTTCTAGTAATTATACTGTTAATTTAAACTTTTCCCGGGCATAGATGCTCAACCTATGACAGTAGTATAAACCTAATAATACCAAAATCTAATAATACTGTGCATGCACAAGTGTGCACATACAAACACACATATAAATCAGAGGCCAATTTTACTTATGAACACAAAGGCAAAATTTCTAGAGACAATATTGGCAATCAGAACCCAGCAAGTTTTGAGAGAACATATAACCAAGTAGAGCTCATTCCAAGAACACAATGCTGGATCAAAAGTAGGAAATCCATAATGTATTATAATGTAAGTCATGCTCCACCTAGCAACGTCTTGGTCAATGATGAATCAAATATACAACAGTGGTCCCATTAAGATGAGAAAAGAACTAAAAACAAAATTCCTATCGCCAAGTCATAGCCATCACAATACAACACATTGCCTACGTGTTTGCAGTGATGCTGGTATAAACAAACCTACTGTGCTGCCATTCGTGTAAAGGATAGCATATACAGCATATACAGTATATATAGTACATAATGTGTGTGTTGGCCTTGAACAACATGGGGTTGAACTACCAGGGTCCACTTACACGCGGATTTTTTTTTTTAACCAAACATGGATTGAAAAAACAGTATTCACAGAGTGCAAAACCAGAGTATATAGAGGGCTGACTTTTCATATACATGGGTTTGGCAGGGTTGACAATGGGACTTGAGTACGTGCAGCTTTTGGTATGGGGGGGTCCTGAAACCAATCCCCTGCATATAACAAGAGACAATTGTACTTGAGAATGACAATAAATAACTAGTTACTGGCTTATATATTTACTATATTTTATCATTATTTTAGAGTGTACTCCTTCTACTTATTAAAAAAGAAGTTAACTATAAAATATCCTCAGGCAGGTCTTTCAGAAGGTATTTCAGAAGAAGGCACTGATATCATAGAAGATGACAGTTTCATGTGTGTGTGTGTGTTATTGACCCTGAAGACCTTTCAGTGGGACAAGACTTGGAAGTGTAAGATAGTGACGTTGATTATTTTGACCCTGTGTAGGTCTAGGCTAATGTGTATGCTTGTGTCTTAGTTTCATTTTATTTCATTTTTGAGTTAGGGTCTCACTCTGTCACCCAGGCTGGAGTGCAGTGGCATAATCATGGCCCGCCTCAGTCTCAAACTCCTGGGCTCAAGCAATCTTCCCATCTCAGTTTCCTGAGTAGCTAGGACTACAGGTACACAACACCACACCCAACTAATTTTGTTTTATTTTTTGTAGAGATGGAGTCTCACTATGTTGCCAAGGCTGGTCTCAAATTCCTGGGCTCAAGCAATACTCCCACCTTGGCCTCCCAAAGTGCTAGGATTACAGGTGTGAGCCACCACACCCAGCCTGTGTCTTAGCTTTTTTTTTTTTTTTTTTGAGTTGGAGTCTCACTCTGTCACCCAGACTGGAGTGCAGTGGCCGCTCCCGGCCACCGCAGCCTCCACCTGCTGGACTCCGGCGATCCTTCCGCCTCAGCCTTCCAAGTAGCCGGAATTACAGGCATGCGCTACCACACCCGGCTGATTTTTTGATTTATTGTAGAGATGAGGTCAGGCGGGTCTCGAACCCGCGGGCTCAGGCAATTCACTCACCTCAGCCTCCCAAAGGCGGGGGATTACAGGCTGAGCCACCGAGCCCGGCTTGTGTCTTAGTTTTAAACAAAAAAGTTTAAAAAGTAAAAAACAATTAAAATGTTTTAAAATAGAAAAAAGTTTACAGAATAAAGATACAAAGTATTTTTATACAACTGTGCAATGTTTTTGTTTTAAGCTAAATATTATTTTCAAAAAGTTAAAAAAATTTTAAAGTTTTTTAAATAAAAAAGTTACAGTAAGCTAAGATTAATGTATTAAGAAAGATAATTTTTTAAATCAATTTAGTGGAGACTGAAGTATACAGTGTTTATAAAGTCTACAGTAGTGTACAGTCATGTCCTAGAACTTCATGTTCACTCACCACTCACTCACTGACTCACCCAGAACTACTTCCAATCCTGCTGGATCCACTCATGGTAACTGCCCTATACAGGTGGACCATTTTTATCTTTGATATCATATTTTTACTGCACCTTTTCTATGTTTAGATATACAAATACCATTGTGCTACAATTGCCTACAGTATTCAGTACATGCCACACAGGTTTGTAGCCTAGGAACAACAAGCTATCCCATACAGACTAGGTATGTAGCAAACTGTACCATCTGTGCATGTGTAAGTATACTCTATGATGTTTGCATAAGGACAAAATCACCTAATAACTCATTTCTCAGAGTGTATCCCCATCATTAAGCAATGCACGACTATATTAATAAGTTAAAAATTAAAGGACCAAATGTTTATCTTGATATATACCGAAACAACATATAGCAAGATTACACATCCATTCCTCATTAAATTATGTATGGGGGGAATATTCCTTAACTTGAAAAAGTATTAGAAATCCAAGTAGTTATATTGAAGGCGAATTACACCTACTAAAGTTAGAAACAGGCAAGAAATATACTTCTTGGAGTATTCAGCACTGTCCATGTATTGTTGGTACTTAATAAACATTTGGTAAGTCTATTTTATTTTCATCCATTTAGTTCCAAAATTTAACTTACCTCTCTAATTCTCTTGATTTGAATGTAATTTAACCGCCCCCAGTCAAGTTCATCCTTTAAGCATATAAAAACACAATATTCAATATTAAGGTAATAAATTTGAGTTTAATTTGGCTACTATAATACATATGTCTCATCCAAAAATTTAATGATAAATGTAAGTTATTGAACTAATAAACAGTGTACTGAAGTTGACCATGGTATGCCCTCTCAGGAGCATCCAATTTTACACTGAAGCCAAAAACATAAGACCCAACCATAAGCATTATACAGAAACTTTCTTTTTTTTGAGTTGGAGTCTCACTCCATTGCCCAGGCTGGAGTGCAGTGGTATGCTCACGGCCACCCCAGCATTAATCTGCTGGACTCTGGCGATGTTTTCACCTCAGCCTTCCAAGTAGCTGTAACTTTTTTTTTTTTTTTTTTTTTTTTTGAGTTGGAGTCTCACTCTGTCACCCAGGCTGAAGTGCAGTGGCATGCTCATGGCCACCACAGTCTCGACCTGCTGGGCTCAGGTGATCCTTCCGCCTCAGCCCTCCAAGTAGCTGGAACTACAGGCATGCACCACCATACCCAGCTAATTTTTTATTTATTGTAGAGATGAGGTCTCACCAAGTTGCCCAAGTTGGTCTCAAACCCACAGGTTCAGGCAATCCTCTCAACTCAGCCTCCCAAAGTGCTGGGATTATAGGTGTGTGCCACAGTGCCCAGCCCAGAAACTCTTTCTATGAGTGTATTTCGCTCAAAAATTGAAGGTAGACTCAACTTGATTAACTTGGGAAAAGATATCTGACAGATTGTATACCAACAAAAAAATAATATGGTTAGTCTTGTGAAGGTGAATTTAAAGGATTAACTCATATACTTATTGATAAAGATACGTCTAGACACAGCAAATTTACACACAGACAGACCTATATAGTCTTTTGAACCAAATCAATTTAGGAAGAGAAGAACAAAACCTAACCAAAAAAAGAATAAAACGAAGGCTAACAGGTTAAGTTTCTTTTAAGTCCATTATCTAAAACTGAGACTAAAACAACGAAAAGCAAAGGCCACAGGGCTCTTAATTTTGGACCAACATGTCCAAACACCCATAGGTATGATATACTCCCAGCCAAAGAGGTTACAGGCATTACAGAAAGATCACTGCAACACAGGGTAGTAAAACAAGCAGCATGGTTCCACGCAGGTCTGGAGAGCTGCCTTCTGAAAAGAGACTAAAGCAAAAGGATGAGGCCATCCAGACTATGGCCTGCTACTCTCAGGACAGCCATGTGAGCCATCTATAGTGAACTCAACCCTGGTGACAGCACCATCATGATTCACGGGCAAGCTGAGACAGAGGCCGCAGGGAGTCTCTGATCACTCCCAGTCATCTACAAGGAAACAAAGAAGCGGCTCACCAACCTTAGGATGCCGCAGCTCTCCTCTTTGTCGGCAGGCCTGCCATGTCTGAAAATAAAGGCTCCAGAGTTTCAAAATAATTTATGACGAGCTGAATTTTCTTAAGTCCAGTTTCAACACATTGTAACCATAGAAAGTTTACAAATTGAATTTTTTCAATGTTGTAAGATTGGGCTCCACCCGCAGTCACTTCTTCCAGCACAGTTTATTTATTGGACACCAATAACTCTAGTAAAACTTTAGTGAGAGAAAATATTTTCTCTTTCTACAAGTTTATGGCATGAAAATGTACTAACAATCTATAGCAACTGCTTTCAGCTAAAAGGACAGAGCCCAAAATGGAGTTTCTCTGGTCACCTTAAGCTCATACACAACAATAAATACTTTCCTGGAACCCTGGGTAAGTCAGAAGACATTCAGATTAACATCTTTGTCCAAAGAATTTCTCTTTCACCTACTGATCCTGCCCTTCTCATCTACGTGACTGACCCACCCATCTAGCTGCCAGTCCACCTTTCTCTGTTTGCTGATGACCAACCTGCCCATTAGTCCCGTGACTGTGATGTCAGCTCCTGTGAATGCTTACCTGCTCCAACTCCCTGCAAAAAGCTTTAAAACCCCCTAGTCTCAAGCATTCACCGCCATACTTTCTTTAAGCATATGGCCCCCTCTCCAATCTCAGAGAGGTGGATCCACCCTTTTTTCTCGGATTTACTTTCTAAACAAAGTTTCTTTTCTAATCTAATTTCTGTGCAATTCTTTGCCTCTTACCCATAGCACCAGCCCACTGACCTAACACATAGGTTACACAACAGAAAACTTACTTTAAATGCCTCAACAAGTGCAATGCAGTCACTCTTACTATTTCCAGAGAAATTCACTTTGTTCCTATAAACAGATAACAAAAGCATCACTCAACACTACTTTAAAATGACTCTTGCTGTGCATATTTTAAAGTAGTTAAATACTTAAATACCTGTATCCATCAAGGTGCTGTCGAAAAGGCATCACAAAAAAATTCTTCAAAGAAAGAGCTGCCGCTAACAACAGAAGAAACAAGAGGATGTAAGATTGTTAGAGTGACATCACAGAAACTTCCCATTAGCATTTGTTCTTACACTTACCTATAATAAGACATTCATCAAGACATCCAAATACATGTCCAAGGACTATGAGTTTACCAAGTTGCTGATTAACAGGAAGTTGTGCTAAAACTCTTCCTAAGAAGGTCAATTCACCATCATGGGGGTTTTCATCTTCTCTCTGCCCGCTCACTGCAAGTGCTCCAACCTTTATAAAATAAAATTAATGCTATCAGCAAGCAATGACTTATTCACATTCTTTTTTCCCCTAAGGCAGAGAGTCCAAAATGGAAAATGAATAAGGTTCAAAAAGAAAACTAAGTCGACTTATGAAAGGTTGATGCTAGCCAGGCTTGGTGGCTCAGCCTGTAATCCCGCGCCTTTGGGAGGCGGAGGTGAGTGGATTGCCTGAGCCCGCGGGTTCAAGATCTGCCTGGGCAACTTGGTGAGACCTCATCTCTACAATAAATCAAAATGAGCAGGCGTGGTAGCGTGCACCTGTAGTTCCAGCTACTTGGAAGGCTGAGGCAGAAGGATTGCCGGAGCTCAGCAGGTCGAGGCTGCAGTGGCCGAGAGTGGCCACTGCACTCCAGTCTGGGTAACAGAATGAGACTCCAACTCAAAAAAAAAAAGAAAAAAAGAAAGGCTGATGCTACCAAAAAATTTTATTTTACTTTGTTTTTGAAACTTAGAACACAAAACACATTTTACTGTTTCCTAAAATGTATGATACTGGTAAGTAACACTCAAGGATACTTCCACAAAAGTCTGTTTACTTCACAATTTAACAAATGCAGCATGCACAGTAGTACTAAATGAGGGACCCCAATGACCATAACATGGTGGCCACTCACAATAAAAACTTACTAAATTACGTATAGCAAAAAAATTCCCTGAACTTGACACAGTGTATTTCATGGAAACCCAAGCAGGTATCATATTGAAAAGGTAAAACACCAGAGACATCCCCAATTTCCAGGGCCAGAATCAGAACATCCACAGCCCTAGCAAATAGTATGTAGACTGGGAAGCAGCTTGTATCAAGGCCTTGGTTACAAGTTGCAAGAGCAGAGCATGAGTTAAGTGAGTTGGTCAAAAATCCAAAGTGGAAAGAGCAGGGCTTCCAGGAATGGATAACGAAAGCTGGGAGAAGAGTGAGGAGCAGACCGGGGGAGTCACAGCAGAAGAAAAGAGCTCTATGGATGCTGTTTCTGTCACTGCTCATCACGGACAACAAACAGCACGCATGGGGTGCTATGGGGAAGCCGTGGAGAGGTAAGAGTAGAGGTTGTGAGTTTCAGCAAGACAACCAAAAAAGTTGCTGTAAGCAACATGTACAAAACCTAGAATCAATTATTCAATCAAATGCTGATTATTTATAACAGTTAAAACATCTTAAACATATCCACATTGTAATAAAATGTAGGTTCTCCCCACAAAAAAACATCTTAGCTTTCCCCAACACTAATAAACATCAGACAGTCCTACCTCCTTTAGTAGAAGAATAGTCCGTTCAATGTCACTCAGGCCAGGCGGGGATAGGGCAGTCGCCAGCAAAGCTCTTGGTTCACCCATGTCAAGTAATTTCACTTTCAATATTGTACTTCCTAATGGACAACGCTGAAAAGAATACAACTTAAATTTTAAAATAGTAAAATAACTAAATCAATTAACCCATTCACATGACCCGTGCTTTTGAGAGAGACAGGAGGAGAAAAAAAGAAGCAAGAAAAGTAGAGAAGATGGAGAAAGAGATGGGAAAGAGAGAAGGAAAAGGAGAAGACAGAAGGAGAGAGAACAAAAGAGAAAGGGGAAAGGGACAAAGGGAGAGAGAAAGGGAAAAAGAAAGAGAAGGAAAAGAAGGCTAATAAAGTAGGGGAGAAAAACACAGGAGGGAGAGAAAAAGGAAAGAGGAAGATGAGAAAAGAGGAGAGAGACATATAATGAAAGAAAAAAGCTGATTCCACAATTATTAATCATAAAAGGACATAGAAAACAGCAGCATTCGAAGACAATCCTCTTATAGACCCAATAGACATTCCTCACATTGAAAATGTAAAATTTGGTTAAAGTCCCTAAATTTAGAGCCTGGTGCTTCATCAATGGTAAGCTAGTATTGTGATTAAAGACGAGCATGGGTGAGCGTGGAGGCTCACACCTGTACTCCCAGCACTTTGGGAGGCAGAACTGGGAACTGCCTGAGCCCAGGGTTTGAGACCAGCCTGGGTAACTTGGCAAGACATCATCTCTAAAATAAATCAAAAAAATTAGCTGTGTGTGGCGGCACATGTCTGTAGACCCAGCTACTTAGAAGGGTGAGGCAGAAGGATCGCCTGAGCCTGGCAGGTCGAGGCTGCAGGAGTCATAAGTATGTCACTGCACTCCAGCCTGGGTGACAAGAGTCTCTGACTCAAAAATAAAATAAAATAAAAGATAAGCATAGTCAGATAATATTTTTTTCTGGAATCAAAATTATACAATACTTGAAATTATATCACTTAGATTATTCAGTAAAATTCTTATATATGAAAAATTAACTTGGACAAATGGCCCAAGTGAATTACCAACATCTCAGGAACAACATGATCAGGGATGGAGTTGTCCCAGAAATCCTTGTGGATCAGTCTGTAACAGTACCCTCTGGACACTCGCCCAGCACGGCCTTCAAAGGAGAGATGTTCAAACACCATTTGGCATTAATTATCTTAATATTAACATGAAGATATGTTTTCAAACAACCATTAAATTAATTAAGAAAAATCTTAATTACCTTCTACCTGACTAGGTCAGCAAAAATTTTAGAATAAGTCAGTGTATTAATAAAAATAAGTTATTTTTATTTCAAATAGGGTATTCTAAGTAAGAATTACCACTGAAAACACTTAGAATAAGATTAAGTGCTGACCTCTACTCAGTGCCCAATATTACAAAATCCAGTGCATACTTCTAAAGAAAACAACCTTGGCCCAACATGCAATAGAAACCAACCATTTTAAATGACACACATTTCCTGCAAATGTACAGTTCATACTAGAAAGTCATAAGGTTGGAAACAGGCCCTATAATGAGATCAAGTTGGTCATCAGGGCAGCTCAGGCTTCCCACCACTTCTGTCGCCAACCATCCTTGTACCACTGTGAGTTACCCCTCCAGGACACCAGCCACTATCCATTACATATCTGAGAAATGAACATTCAAAGGACTCAGAACCAAAATTAGCTTCAGGAGACCATGATACAGACTGCTTCTCTCTTGTGACTGCATTAATTAAAGCAATTCTAATCCTAACACTAATAAAATATAGGGGATGAGTAAAGGGAGAGGTGGAAAAGAGTCTTTAATAAATATTCAACTTTAAAAAGATTGACTGGCCCAGGGAGCTTTCCTTCCCCACCTGCAGGGTCAGGAAACTGAGGGAGAGACTGAACTCCTGTCCTTTCCATCCCCACCTGTCTTCCTGGGCCTCTCCCCCCATTGCCAGGAGAATGCATCAAGAGTCTGCACTTCCTCCTCCACCACCTCCCATGATCACCACCATCACCCACAATATTTGGAAATGACAGAATGGTCTAAGAAAATCCCACAGTAAGCACAAAAACAAATAAAAAAAAAATCCCTTCTTAGCAATAGTGAACTCAGAAAAGGTGGAGGATACAAAATCAACACATAAAAATCAATCACGAGCTGGGCTTGGTGGCTCAGCCTGTAATCCCGCATCTTTGGGAGGATGAGGTGAGTGGACTGCTTGAGCCCGCAGGTGCAAGACCCGCCTGGGCAGCGAGACCTCATTTATACAATAAATAAATAAAAAATCAGCCGGGCATGGTAGCGCACGCCTGTAATTCCAGCTACTCGGAAGGCTGAGGCGGAAGGATCACCAGAGTCCAGCAGGCAAGGCTGCGGTGGCCGGGAGCGGCCACTGCACTCCAGTCTGGGCGACCGAGTGAGACTCCAACTCAAAAAAAAAAAAAAAAAAAATCAATCACGTATCTAGGTACTATTAATGAACATGCGGAAGCCAAAATTAAAACACAAATGCCAATACTTCAAAACAAATGAAATACTTAGGTATAAATCGAACACAATACATATATAATCTATATGTTGAAAATTACACAAAGCTGATAAAAGAAGCCAAAGATGGCCTAAATAAACGGACACATACTATAACCATTGCAAGCTCAGCCACTCATCACTTGTACACCAAAATAAACAAGTATAAGATGTAGTGAAAAGGTGATTTTATTTCAAAAGCTAGGATCATACCCCAAAGAAACCATTTCAGCTATTTAGTCTGAGTACAAGGGTTTAAAAAGGGACACTTGGTAGAAACATGTGGGTGTGGCATAGGATGTGTCTTGTTGGCTTATCTTGGGTGAGGGATCCTCCCAGATGTCTGGTTGGTATTATCTCAGCCTCAGTCAGGCTATGGATCAACCATCTTGTGACCCCCTCCCAAGCAGGAGGGTCCTGCAGTCAGGTTAGACAAGTGTGTATGGTAGAAAGAAGTTCCTAAAACATGCTTCAAGGCTTAAGATGGGGGGGGGAACTACAAAATACATTTTAAGGTTGAGATACTCAGTTTCAATACCATGTTCAAGGACTGGACGAGTCAACATAGTAAATATGTGAATTTTTCGCAAATTGATCTACAGACTTAACATAATTCCTATCAAAATTACAAGAAAAATCTTTTGTAGATACAGACAAGCTTATTCTAAAATCCCTATGGAAAGATAAAAGACAGAAGAGGATGGACACGGTATCTCACACCTGTAATCCCAGCACTATGGGAAGCCAAGGCAAGAGGACTGCCTGAGCCCAGGGGCTCGAGACCAGCCTGGACAACTTGGCCAGACCTTGTCCCTACAAACCAATCAATAAATCAGTCAATAATCCGGGCATGGTGGTACACATCTGTGGTTCCTGCTACTTGAAAGGCTGAAGCAGAAGGATTGCCTGAGCCCAGCAGGTCGAGGCTGCAGTGGCTTTGAGTGTGCCACTGCACTCCAGTCTGGGTGACAGAGTGAGACTCCAACTCAAAACTAAAAAGTTCCAATCCATCATCAAGAAATATCCATCCTAAACACATATGCACTCTACATAAGAGCAGTAACTTTCATAAAGCAGCTTCTAGGTAAACTAAAAAAAGATACTGACTCTAACACTATCATATCTGGGGACTTAAACACCCTACTAACAAACCCAGACAGATCATCAAGACAAAAAGTCAACAAGGAGATCCAGAACTTCAATGTGACTCTTGACCAAATGAACTTAATTGATACCTACAGAACATTCCACCCAACAAGCACAGAATATACACTCTACTCATCACCACATGGAACATACCCTAAGCTTGACCACATCCTCTGCCATAAATCAAGCATAAACAAATTCCATAAGACTGAATTTCTGCCATGAACCTTCTCAGACCACAGTGGAATAAAAATAAGTACCAACACCATCAAAGTTCCCCCAAAACCCACAAAGACATGGACATTAAACACCATGATGCCAAACAACTCCCGGGTCAACACAGAAATCAAAACAGAGATTAAAAGATACCTGGAAATAAATGAAAATGAAGAAACATCTTACCAAAACCTCTGGGATGCCATGAAAACAGTAATAAGAGGGGAATTAATATCTCTACGAACACACATGAAGAAAATGGAAAGACCACAAGTCAACAGCCTGACAAATCACCTAAGAAGCTGGAAAAGCAAGACCACCAAAACCCCAACTTCAGCAGATGAATCCAGATCACCAAAATAAAATTCCAAATTCAGGACATAGAAGACAAAAATATAATACAAAAAAATCAATGAAACCAAAAGCTGATTTTTTGGAAGGATAAAATAGATTGATGGACCCCTAACTAGACTGACCAAGAAAAAGAGAGAAAAAGCCCAAATAAACACAATCAGAAATGCAACAGATGAAGTCACAACTGACCCCAAAGAAATACAAAAGATTATCAGAGATTACTATGTACACCTGTATGGAAACAAACTCGATAACCTAAAGAAAATGGAGGACTTTCTTACATCACACAACCTCCCCAGGTTGAAAGAAGAAGAAATCGAGACCCTAAATAGACCAATAACAACCCAGAAAATCTACTATGTCATAAGATAACTACATACAAAAAAAAGTCCTGGACCAGACGGCTTTCCAGCAGAATTCTACAAAACATACAAGTAGGAGCTGATACCATACCTATTGAAAGTATTCCAGGCAATCGAGAAAGATGGAACTCTCCCCAAATCATTTTATGAAGCTAACATCACATTGATACCCAAATCGGGTAACAATCCAACAAAGAAAGAGAACTACAGGCCAATATCCTTGATGAACACAGATGCTAAAATTCTCAACAAGATTCTAGCAAACTGGATCCAACAACACAGCTCAAAAATCATCCACATCCATGACCAAGTAGGCTTCATCCCACTGATGCAGAGCTGGTTCAACGTCCACAAGACCATAAACACAATTAAATACATCAACAGATGCAAAGACAAAAACCACATGATTATATTATTAGACGTAGAAAAAGCTTTCAATAAAATCCAGCACCTCTTCTTGGTAAAAATCCTTGAGCATCTAGGTATAGATAGAACACACCTCAAAGCAGTAAGAGCCATTTATAAGAAACCCACAGCCAACACACTGCTAAAAAGACAGAAACTGGAAGCATTTCCCTTGAAAACCGGAACAAGACAAGGATGCCCACTCTCATCCCTCCTGTTCAACATAGTACTGGAAGCCCTAGCTACAGCAATCAGATAAGAGAAGGAAGTCAGGCGTATAAAATAGGAAAAGGGGAAGTTAAGTTATCCCTCTTTGCAGATGACATGATTTTATACCTTGAAAACCCAAGAGAATCTGTCAAAAACCTCTTTGCACTGACAAAAGACTTTGGCAAAGTCTCAGGGTATAAAATCAACGTGCAAAAGACAGTTACATTTCTATATACCAACAATAAACAAACAGAAACCCAAATAAAAAGCATAATCTCATTCACAATAGCCACACACAAAAAATGAAATACCTTGGCATCTTACTAACCAGAGATGTGAAAGTCTTTTACAACGAAAACTACAAAACACTGCTCAAAGAAATCAAAGATGACATAAACAAATGGAAAAATATTCCATGTTCATGGACTGGAAGAATCAGCATTGTTAAGATGTCCATTCTATCCAAGGTAATCTACAGATTTAACAAAATACCTATTAAATTACCAGCAGTATTCTTCTCAGACTTGAAAATGACAATACAGGAATTTATATGGAAACATAAACGACCACAACAATCCTCAGCAACAAACAAACAAAAAAGCAGGAGGCATCACACTCCCAGACTTTAAATTTTATTATAAAGTTACAATAATCAAAACAGCCTGGTATTGATACAAGAACAGGCATACAGACCAATGGAACAGGACAGAGATTCCAGAAGCAAAACCTCAATTTCTCAACCAACTCATCTTTGATAAAGCCTCCACCACCCACCACTGGGAAGAGGAGAAACTATTCAGTAAATGGTGCTGGGAACATGCAGAAGATTAAAACAATATCCCTATCTATCACCATACACAAAAGTCAACCCTAAATGGATCAAAGACCTAAACATAAAATCTCAAACTATAAGAACCTTAGAAAATGCAGGAGACACCATTATGGAAACTGGAACTGGCAATCAGTTCTGATTAAAACCCTAAATGCCCATGCCATAAGAGATAAGACAGACAAGTGGGATATCATCAAACTGACAAGCTTCTGCAAAGCCAAAGAAACCATCAAGAGAGCAGGGAGACAGCCCACAGACTGGGAAAAAAATATTTGCCAACTGTATATCTGACAAAGGTCTAACATCTAGCATCTACAAGCAACTCAAAGGGGCCAAAAAAAAAAAAAAAAAAAACCAAACCAACAACCCCATTACAAAGTGGGTTAAAGATATGAATAGGCACTTCTCAAAAGAAGACATATGAGCAGCCAGCAGATACATGAAAAAATGCTCAGCCTCACTAGTTATCAAAGAAATGCAAATTAAAACCACACTGACATACCACCTAACTCCAGGAAGGATGGCCATCATCAGTAACTCAAAAAACAACAGATGCTAAAAAGGATGTGGGGAAAAGGGGACACTTCTACACTGCTAGTGGGAGTGTAAACTAGTACATCCTCTGTGGAAAACAGTTTGGTGATTCCTAAAAGGTCTAAAAATCAACACTCCATATGACCCCAAATCCACCTATTGGGAATACACCCAAAGGAACTCAAATCACTCTATGAGAAAGATACCTGCATATGCATGTTTGTTGCAGCATTGTTCACAATAGCAAAAACACAGAACCAACCATGCTGCCTATCAAGAGGACTAGAATGTTAAAATGGGTACATATACACAATTAATATTATGCAGTCATAAAGAAGGACAAAATTATTAACTTCACAGCAACTTGAATGAACTTAGAGTATTATAATACTGAGTGATATATCACAGAAACAAAGAACTGAGTATCACCTGTTCTCATTCACAAGTGGACCTTGAACAGTTATTGTAATACTATAAGAAAAGAACTCAAAAAAAAGAAAGAAAAGAAAAGAATTTTCAGTAGTAGGAAATTGCCGGGGTGGGGTGGGGAGTGGGATTGGCAGTCAGTAGCGGGATACTGCTAGTCGGGGGGAGGGATCACCTCATCAACAAGGGTACCTACATAATGAACATTTGTATACTTAACCCTGAATTGTACCCCACATCTTTAAAATAAAAATAAAAAATTTAAATTTTTTAAAGAAGACTTAGAACTGGGCACAGTGGCTCATGCTTATAATCCCAGCACCTTGGGAGGTGGAGGCAAGGATTGCCTAAGCTCAGGGGTTCAAGATCAGCCTGAGAAACATGGCGAGACCTCATCTCTACAATAAGTCAAAAAAGTAGCTGGGCATAGTGGCACATGCCTGTAGTTCCAGCTACTTGGAAGGCTGAGGTGGAAGGATCACCTGAGCCCAGGAGGTCAAGGCTGTAGTGGCCATGAGCATGCCACTGCACTCCAGCCTGGGCAACAGAGACTCCAACTCAAAAAAAAAAAAAAGATTTAGAATAGCTAAAACAATTTTGAAAATGAAGAATAAAGCAGGAGAGATCACTCCATTTGATGCAAAGACTATTTCTACAGTAATCAAGATAATATGGCATTGGTGGAGGAAAGGAGACAGATCACTGGGACAGAATTAAGAACCTAGGAATAAGACTAACAAAAGCACACTCAACTGATTTTTTTACAAAAGTGTAAATGCAAATTATATTTTAAGTGTTTTTTGTTTTCTGTATAGTATGATGCTTTGCTATCTTTAAAAACTTTTTGGCTGAGTGAGACTGCCTCTCCCAGAGTTAGCCAATTCTTAGAGCAAGAGACCCAGCTAGGAACACGTCTTTGATAGGCATACTAACCAATCCAGTACCATACCTCCTCTATCTGGACTGTAGACCTAAGAGGTACTATTCCTCTGCCTTAATCACCCCAGGGCCAGGGATCACCCTTATAGTCTAAAGTCCACAGAAATTATTCAAACTAGACAATCCTAAACTATTCACCCTGCCCTGCCTTGCCTTCCTCTTAGAGACCCTAATAAAGGCAGTAGCCTAAACCCTCCCCTTGCTCCTGTCTTTCACCTCCTGCCCAAAACAGCTCTTCCCCATGTGGCCCTGAGCAGCAAGCTGTGTCTTCTGTCTGTCTACCTGTGAATATAATAAACTTCATTTTCCTGAGACTCTCCTGTGTCTTCACTTGTGGCCACACCTGCCTGACCATCACATTAAAAAATATAAACATAAAACATGATCCAAGGGGAGGAGGATTCAGTGGTGCAGAACGTGTTGAATATCCACAGGCAAAGAAACGAACCTCAACTTAAACCTCACCCCTTGAACAAAAATTGACTTAAAACAGAAATTAGAATTAAATCATGAATGTAAATGTCAAACATAAAATTATGAAACTTTTAGAAGAAAACACAAGAGAAAAACCTTTGGGACCTAGGGCTACATCAAGAGTTCTTACACAATACCAAAAGCACAATGCATAAAAGAAAATCCTGGTTAAACTGGATCCCATAAAAATTTAAAGCTTTTTCTCTACAAAAGACCTTGGTAGGAGGATGAAAAAACAAACTACAGACTGGGGGGAAAAAAACTTCAAACCTCATATCTAACAAAGGATTACTATCCAGGTTATATAAAGAATACTCAAAACTCAACAGTAAAAATACAAACAATTCAATTAGAACATGGGCAAAAGATAAGAACAGACATTTCACTGAAGAGATACAGATAGCAAATAAGCACAGAAAAAGATATTTAACCTCATTAACCATTAAGGAAATGCAAATTAAAATGACAATGAGATATCATTATGTACCTATTATAATGGCTAAAATAAAAAAAATAGTGGTAACACTAAATGCTGGCAAGGATGTAGAAAAAATAGACCTCATACATTGCTAGTGGGAATGTAAAGTGGTACAGTCACCACAGAAAGCACTACAAAACTAAACACATATTTATCATATTACCCAGTAATTACACTCCTGGGTGTTTATCCCAGAAAAATGAAAACTTACAGCCACACAAAAATCTGTACATGAATATTCACAGCTGCTTTATCCTTAATATCCAAGAATTAGAAAAAAACCGCAAATGTCCATCAACAGGTGAATGACATTCAATGCACTACTACTAAGTAATAAAGAGGAATGAACTACTGACACAGGCAGTGACTTGGACGGCTCCTCAAGAATGTTACAGTGAATGAAAAAGCCAATCTCAAAAGGTCACATACTGTATGATTCCATTTATGTATCACCCTGGAAATGATAGAGCTACAGAGATAGAAGACAAAGAAACTGTTGGCAGGGAGCATGTTGGGGGCAAATAAGACTGTAAAGGGGCAGCACAGGGCATACCCTACATGGTGGTGGGACAATTCTGTGCTGATTACGGTGATGGTTATATGAACCTACACATGGGATCAAACTGGAGAGAAACACACATATACACACACACAGAGTACATGTAAAACTAAAACTGCACAAGGTATGTAGTCTAACAACATTGCATGATATCAGTTTCTTGGTTCTGAGACCGTACTATGCTTATATAATGTCCCATCATGGGAAGGTGGAAGAAGAATTCAAGGGATTCTATGTACTATTTTGTAACTTCCTGTAGGGGAAAAATGTTATAATAAACATATTTGTAATTATGAAATTAGAAATCTGAACATATAAAAAGGTAGACAAGAGTTTTGAGAATTCCTATAATCTCGAGACTGGTCCAAGATAATAACTTTAAACATTTTTGTATATTTATTTCTAGTCATTTTTCTTAATATAGTTTTTTGGGGACTTGGGGAGAAGGAGATTAAACACAGTGAGATGATTATAGTTTAATATCCTTTTTTCTCTTAACTTTAGTAAAATACATAACTCAAAATAAGGTGTTTCCAAAATGATGAGAAACTCTTTATGACCATATTTTAATGACTATTTAGTCACTCTCTCTTAACTCCTCTCCAGAAAAGTCGTTACAAGAGAGGTAATATAGTAAAGTGGCTAAGAATGTAGACTGAAGCCAGGTTTCTGGATCCAAATATCAGTACCAACACTTGCTAGCATAACCTTCAGTGAGTTACTATTCCTCTGCATATCATTTGCTTCATTAAGAAATGTACGCCGGGCTCGGTGGCTCAGCCTGTAATCCCGCGCCTTTGGGAGGCTGAGGTGAGTGGATTGCCTGAGCCCGCGAGTTCGAGACCCGCCTGGGCAGCGAGACCTCATCTCTACAATAAATCAAAAAATCAGCCAGGCGTGGTAGCGCGTGCCTGTAATACTGGCTACTTGGAAGGCTGAGGCAGAAGGATCGCCGGAGCCCAGCAGGTCGAGGCTGCGGTGGCCAGCAGCGGCCACTGCACTCCAGTCTGGGCAACAGAGTGAGACTCCAACTCCAAAAAAAAAAAGAAATGTAAATATTAATAAATATACTATGTACTTAAGTCACAGAGTTGTTATGAGGATTAAATGAATAAATAAAATACTTAGAAGAGTGTCTGACATATGTCACACATTCAATAAGTGTTGCCATTATTATTACCTATATTCTTGGAATGGTCTTTCACCTGCCCTCCTCGGGAGGTTCTCTAATAAAAAATAAGTCGCTTTTCAGTCCACATCAAGAACGCTGACCCCTAAAGCCAGCTCTTTTCTTTTAATTTTAATTATCTTTATCTTTTAATTGTCTTTTCTTTTAATTTTAATTATAAAGATGTGGGATACATTTCAGGTTTAGGTATACAAACATTGATCATGCAGATACCCTTGTTGATGAGGTAGGCCCCTCCCTCCCCTAGCATATAATCTTAAAACCGTCTCAGGTATGTCATGAATACACTTCCACTGTGGTGGAGTTACCCCTGAAAAGTGACTCCACACCTTCATCTCTGCCCAGTGGTATGTGTGGCTGACGCAGCAAATTCTGAACCCTCTGCGGGACCAGCTGAGGAAAAATAACCCTAGAAAGGTCAAAAATTGGAAAGAAGATAGATCATCAAAAATTAATGAAGTGATCCACTTGACTTCCATGACTATTCTCCAAAAACTTTTAAACTTCACTGTGAAAAAAATGAGTGTTGAGATAACAGGGTGTTGATCCACTATGTTCACAGACTTCATACATTAGAGGAGAAACAGGGATTTACACGGAGATGGTGACAGCATCAGATGCTGTTACCAGAAACTCAAAACTGGTTCCAATTGAGAAAGTATCTGAGTAAGAATGAAAATGCAAAAAACCAAATTTTTAAAAGACACCTGAATGTGTCACTGTGTCATCATGATTGATTCCTGTACTTGAACACAAATGTCTTACCTTTTCTTTGATTACAACTGGTTTTAGAGGCCCAACTCAAACGCAGGCTCTGATAATTTGTATCTTCATCACAGACCAGAGTTCTAGTCAAACAAAAATCTATAACTGCCATTAAAAAAAAAGAAATGTAAGCACCATGCTAACAAGAAAGCATTACAATAAATCACAATGCACAGTGATGAAACAACACAAAACAGTCTTAAGAATTAGTGTATAAGGGGGACCCAAAAAACCCAGAATTTATTTATAAAAAAGTGTGTATTAATTCTTACATGTTCAAACTTCAGTCTGCTTCAAAGTACTTGCCATTTGGCACAATACAGTTATCAAGACACTTTTTCTGCTGCACACAACAGTTTTTGAACTCATTAATTTTGATGCCTTTTAGTGTTTCTTCCATATTTTGTTTCACCTCTTCCACATTGACAAAACATTTCCATTTGAGGATGTTTTTCATCCGGAGAAACAAAAAAAAGTTGCTCAGGGTGAGACAAAGTGAATAGAGCGGGTAGGGCACCAGGATCATGCCAGTTTTAGTCAAAACCTGATGAACACTCAGTGTGGTGTGGTCAAGTACATTGCCATGGTGGAAGAACTAGCCACCTATCTGCCACAATTCAGTATGTTTCTTCAGCAAATCATCTCTCACAACGATGCTAACTGGCCTGCTAACACCAATGGGTTCCTAGAACATTTACCTAGCAAGTAAAGTCTGTAGTACAAGGGGCCCACCCTCCGAAAGATAATTCCAGTTTTTTGGTGGGTGCCCCTCATACACACAAAAAGATTTGGTAACATGCTGGTCATTACTTACTGCCCAGAGCAAGGCGTTCATGGTCACATTATTTATTGGTAAGGACTGGGAGTCTTTGGGCACAAAAGATACATAACCTGTAAGACCCAATGTGTCATAAGAAGGGCCCAAGTGAACTGCACTCAAAAGAGGAATGTTATCCAAAAGAGTATCATTACAACAGCAGTACAGAAGAGTGGTTAATGCACTGGACTACCAGGATTCAAATCCTGTGTCTGCTTATCTGTGTGGGTTTGCGTGGATGTGTAAAAGGGTGACTGGAGACAAGCTGAGTGTCTCTGAGTTTCATCATCTTCATCTGTAAAACTCAGGTGTGACAGAGTCCCTGCAACTTCTCCTGGAGAGTCCCTCCCATTTGACTATAGGAAGGGCTGTCCTCTGAAGATGAGGGCTGTCTTCTCTTCCCCACCCTCCCATGCTAAGCCTGAAGGGCAGCAGGGGTCCTCACTTCTCACTGCTATTTCCCTCCTCAGACTGTCCCATCACTGCCCTTCCAGCCCCAGGCTCCCAGTCCTCTCACTCTCCAACATCATACCTGCCATGATTTTTGGTAATTTCAATACCTAGAAAACAGTTCTGGCTGCACAAAGTTTCTCAGTTCCTTGAGCCCCTCTCCTCCAATGACCTTGTCTCCACCTTGTCTTAGCAACTTCCTCCTGTAGCATGCCACCAGCAACCTCTGTTGGATCACAACTTCAAGCTTCAGTCTCTGGAGCCAGCACTCCTACACTTACACTTTCTGGCTCCTGAAGCCCACCCTCAGTCATCCTTCATCCCCACTGGGACCCCCATCCCTCCCTCTCACACCTATTAGCCATCCCTCACTTGCCACCTCATGGCCTCACTTCCCTCCCGACCCGTGACCACAAGTCCAGGAGCCACCAGTACAGTCACCCCTTGCGTGTACCTGGGACTCCCCCACCTCCTCCTCAGCTCCATCCTATGGGTCTGCTTCAGCCACTGCCTTGACTAGTGACTGCTCTGCACATACACTGCAGCTAACGTGGCTGAGGAAGAAAAAACAGAACCAGGCCAGTGCGCTGACTGCCCCTCCATTCCTGCTCACTGGCCTCAAGTGGCCCTCAGGACTCCCATTCCCAAAGCCAACCACTCTCTACCTTTGGATGTCTAGTTTGTCTTTTCTTCACACCTCCATGTTTGCCCCATTCTCGCTCTCAACTGATGCCTATGCTTCTAGCGTGCTGAGAAGGCAGAGGCAAGGAGAAGGACTTCCACAAGCTCCCTGGGCCACAATTCCTCGCAAGCCTGCCCCATCCTCACACACTCAGTCTTGCCCCGTGACCACAGATCCACTGCCTGTCTGCATCACCAGCCACTGCACCATTGCCCTCACCCAGTCAAAATGCTGCTGGGTCTCCCATCAGGAACACAGGCTCTCTCAATTCGGCCTCCCCTGCACCTACTACCCTGTTTCCTCTACTCCCACAGGGCAAAACACTTCTGGAGTGTGGTCCAACACAACCCCATCTGTTCTTAGTTTGCCTCCTCCCATTCTTTCTTGAGCCTATTCAAAGTAGATGTTTGCCTCCACCGAAACTGCTCTTGTCAACGTCCCTGATGGTAGCCATGGCGCCAACTGCCACAACAAAACTTCAGTCTCCTCCTGCCCGACCCATCATCAGCATCCAAAGTGCTCATCACCCTCCCCAAAAAACCCTTTCCTACTTGCTTTCTAGGCCTCCTTACTCCCCTGGTTTTCTCCCTGCTCCCCTGGCTGCCCCTCTGCAGCTCTTTTCTCCCACCTCTCAACACTGAGGCTGCCCTCTTCTCTGCATTCCTAGCTTCACATACCACTGACTGACTGACTGCCCCAGTTGCTGCCCTGCCCTACTCTCTCTCCAGGCTCATACAGCCAATTCCTTCTGCAATATCACCAGCATCCAGCAGCTTCTCAGACCAAATCCCAGCTCTTCCCCACCCCACTCTGCCCTTTCCACAGGCTTTACCATCTCACAGGATACTCCATTTTTCCAGTTTCTTAGGTCACACGTTCTGAAAGTCAACCTTGCTAAGTCTCTCACAACCCCCATCAGATCCCTCAGCAAATCTTCCCGCCCTCAGAATCTTCCGCAGAATCTGCCCATATCTCCTGTCTTCTACTCCTGCTATTCTGTTCCAGACCATTGACTCTCACCAAGCTTATCATGACATCTTCAAACTCACCTCCGTCTTCTCTTCTTTGCCTCATTTCCATCTATTCCTAAAGTGATCCTATTAAGTGAACTTCAGGTGAAATCATTCCTATACTCAAAATGCTTATTCTCACCTCACCCAGTACAGCAAAGTCTTGACCATGCCCCATAAGGCCCTGTGCAGCCCAGAATCCCTCATCCCCTGGAGTCTCCTCTGACTCCTTTCTCCTTTGCTCATGCTGGTCCTGTTCCTTGCTGTTTGGGGACCACACCAAACATGCTCTCTCCTTAGGAGCTTTGTACTTTCCATTCCTCCTACCCAAAACACTCTTCCCCAATACCCACATGACTCATTCCCTAACCTCCTTCAGGTATGTCTTGAATATCACCCTCTGTAGAAGTTTCCCTGGCTACTCCATCCACTTTTCAATGGCCCTTCCCTAATAAGCCCTATTCCACACTCCCTTACCTTTTCTTCTTATAGTGACCATCACTTTCTTGCTACCTATTTTCATTTATCTTACTTATTGCTTACCTTACCAATACCTACTCTTGAACGTATTATAAGAACAAAGGCTTTTTCTGTTTTGTTTACTACGATTTCCCTGGCAAAGATAAACACTCACTCCCACTCATCTGCCCTGGTTGATCCACTCCAGTCACACTGGCCTCTGGCAGGTCTTCACACCTGTCCCTGTGCCTGAACCACATTTGAGCATGACTTGTTCCTCATCCCATTCAGGTCCCTATTCAAACGTCACTGCCTCAAAGAGGTACTCCCACATCAACCTATCTACAAGATCATCTTTTTCCACTAGCTGTAATCCTTTTCCCTGATTTATTTTCCCACATAACATTTATCTCTACCTCAAATTATAGCTATTTACCTGCCAGTCATCTGTCTTTCCCACCAGAATGTAGTCAGTCACCATGAGGACTGGGACTAGGTCTTATTCACCACTGTACTCCCAGCATTAAGAACAGTGCCTGGCACATGTGTTAGTCTTCAAATATGAATTAACAAATTTTTAAAAATCACTAGAAACAATCTCACAAAGTAATCACAGATGCCTATGTAGAAGACCCAATGACCGAGAGGCTTGCTGGAGAGTTAACAGGGTATCCTTCCAAGCCACTTTCAGAACAGAGATGGCTTGGGCTCCTCCTCTAATACCTGTCTCCCTCCGTTCACAGAACTCTCCCTGAGCAGCTCCAAAGCTTGTGGGAAATCCCACAAGGCCTCTTAAATTGCCCCCCAAATGCTTCTTGAGAGCAACCTTGCCCAAAGCATGTTCAGAGGAGGAAGGGGTGAACTGAAAGTATGGGAGCTACTTTTCTAATGCTCTCTTCCAAAACAGGAAGAGATAGGGAGGAAGAGAAAGAACAATTCCTGAAGGGATGAATAAACCAATAATTACAGTACTACAGTTTGCGTCAGGGGGTAAAACAGAGAAGTATCTTACCATATTTGACATCTGGAACTGTGACAGAACTCTCTGCAATGTTGGTAGACAGAATAATCTGTCAAACATCAAGAAAAAAAAGCCGACATTCTTACTATATTCTGGACATAATTAGGCAAAGTTAAAAAAGAAACTTGAGGCCAGGTGCAGTGACCCACACCTATAATCCCAACACTTTGGGAGACTGAAGTAGACAGACTGCTTGAGCCCAGCCGAGGTCACAAGGCAACATAGTAAGACCTCTACAAAAACAATAAAAATAATAAAATAAAATTTAAAAATAAAATAAAATAGCAAGGTGTGGTGGCACATGCCTGTAGTCTCAGCTACTCTGAAGGCTGAGGCAAAAAAATTGCCTGAACCCAGGAGGTCGAGGTTGTGGTGAGCTGTGATCATGCCACTGCACTTAAGCCTTGGCGACAAAGTGAGATACTGACTCAAAAACAAAACAAAACAAAAAAAATCTTGAACTCAAAAATTATTTAAAAGCTCCTTAATGTATATACTTAACTCCAACTTTGAAATTAGTCCGTTTTCTATTCCGTACAAGTCACAATTGATCAAGTAGCCACATACAACACAGCAGGTACTTAATCACAGGTAGGCAAGACACAAGGCAGAGACCTGTTCCTGACCTCTGAACAGTAGATTTGGGGGGTCCTGGAATTGCCCAGGGTAAAAAGCACAACCAGTTAAAATCCAGAAGAAGGGTTATAAGCCATACTTGCCCCGGAATACCATTCCAGGTCCAAGTGGCCCCTCTAGATTCCAAACATTCTCACTGAAATCAGTGGGGCTGGGCTGCAAGTTCAGGGTCTCTAATCATCTCCAGCAGCTCTAGAAGGGTCATGTTAAAATAATTTCATCATTCACACATAGCCTGAGATTAAAGAAATCCTCCTAAAGTGGGACTTAGGAAATGGCTTCTGACCAAAGTCACCAGAGTAGTACTAGGGAATTGGAACAGTCCCAAAGTTTGAGAAATGCCAAAGAATAAATAAAAGGAATCAAAATTCCTGAATTGAGGAGAAAAAAAATCTTAGCTTTTTAGCAAACTGGTTTCCAAAATAAGGCAAAATTAAATAGCATACATGGTTCATCAGGCAAGTATTTGTTTAGGTGACAATCATAGCTACAGAAATACACTGCAAAAACAAGCTAAGGCACTAACATTTTTCACTAGTAAAGTCTCCAAGAAAAATGTACCTCAAGTGCTTAGAACCTGTCTTCCCAGCTTTCCTACCTTTCTGTACCCAGGAACTGGACTTAAAAACACATTATTCTGTTCTTCTAAAGTCACACTTGAATGGAGTGGATAGACCTGCAACCTAAGAAACAAATTAGTAAAATAAAGTATCCATAGAGAATACATATACATGAAATTTAAAAACCAGATAACCGTTAATTAAAATTATTTAAGGCGGCCGGGCTCGGTGGCTCAGCTTGTGATCCCAGTACTTTGGGAGGCCGAGGTGAGAGGATTGCCTGAGCCCGCGGGTTTGAGACCCGCCCAGGCAACTTGGTGAGACCTCGTCTCTATAACAAATCAAAAACTAGCCGAGTGTGGGCGCGCACGCCTGTAGTTCCAGCTACTTGGAAGGCTGAGGCGGAAGGATTGCCAGAGCCCAGCAGGTCAAGGCTGCAGTGGTCGGGAGTGGCCACTGCACTCCAGCCTGGGTGACAGAGTGAGACTCCGACTCAAAAAAAAAAAAAAAAAAAATTATTTAAGGCAAAAATAGTGCAATGGTTTAAAAGTAAAAATAAAACTATATATTTAAATATACCTTTTGTGAACCATGTTTGTAAGAAGTTCATGCATATAGTTTATCTCACCCAGGCCTAGGGAAGAAAAAAGTAGAAATAAAAGGGGAAATAAACAAACTTGTATTTATTACCAAAACTAATCCTTAAATTAAAACAATGCCTTTTTCAGAGAAGGCCCTCCCCATTTTCTTGACTTTTTATTCTCTTTACCCTAATATGTCAGAATCACAAGTAAAGAAGCACAATGGCGCCGGGCTCAGTGGCTCAGCCTGTAATCCCGTACTTTGGGAGGTCGAGGTAAGTGAATTGCCTGAGTTCGTGGGTTCGAGACCCGCCTGGGCAACTTGGCGAGACCTTATCTCTACAATAAATCAAAAAAATTAGCAGGGCGTGGTAGCACGTGCCTGTAGTTCCAGTTACTTGGAAGGCTGAGGTGGAAGTATCGCTGGAGCCCAGCGGATCAAGGCTGCAGTGGCCGGAAGTGGCCACTGCACTCCAGTCTGGGTGACAGAGTGAGACTCCGACTCAAAAATAAAATAAAATAATAAAATAAAATAAAAAGAAGCACAACGGCACTGATTAGTCAAAACTCAAAAATATGGGAAACATATTCTTCCAGTTTTCTTTTCCACAACAATGACTCCTTGGGGGTATTGGCTATATGAGGAATCTTATATATCTTTTTCCTCCCAGATTTTCCAAATTTTCTACAATGAGCATGTAAAATTGTTACAATCAAAAATAATATTTTTAGGCCAGGCATGGTGGCTCAAACCTGTAATCCCAGCAGGTTGGGAGGCTATGAAGGGGTTGCCTGAGCCCACGGGTTCAGGAACAGCCTGGGCAACTTGGCAATACCTCATCTCTACAATAAATACATTTTAAAAATTAGCTAGGCATGGTAGTGTGTGTCTATAGTTCCAGCTACTTGGAAAGCTGAGGCAGAAAGATTGCCTGAGCCCAGTAGGTTGACACTGGGGTGACCATGAGCATGCCACTACACTACAGTTTGGGCAACGGAGTGAGACTTCAACACAAAATAAGAAGAAGAAGAAGAAGAATATTTTTAAAGTCTTGGTCATAAAGATATACTAAAATGTTTTCATTCAGTTTAAATAATGGTTTTAATTAGGATTTTTTTGATATATAACACCAACATATTTCTTCCTTGTTTTTTTTTTTTTCCTGGAGTCAGGGTCTCACTCTGTCACTCAGGCTGGAATACAGTGGCACAGTCATGGCTCACCATAGTCTTTACCTCCTGGACTCAGGCAATCCTCCCACCTCAGCCTCCTGAGTAGCTGGGATTACAGACAAATGCTACCATGCCAGGCTAATTTTTTGTAGAGATAAGGTCTCACTATGTTGCCTAAGTTGTGTATGTGCTTTTGCCTCATCCTGGATTTTCAAAATTCAAGCCTGTTATAGGCTTAATTGTCTCTCCTAAAAAAATATATTGAAGTCCCAACCCCAGTAATTCAGAATGTGACCTTACTTGGAAACAAATTCATAATTAGTAATTAAGATGATGCTATACTAGAGCAGTTTGGGCCCTTAATCCAAGATGACTGGTATCCTTACAAGAAGGAAAGAGACACAGACACACAGAGAGAAAATACTGTGACAACAGAGGCTGAGACAGGAGTGATGTAGCCACAAGTCAAGCAATGCCAAGAACTGATGGCCACCACCAAAAGTGAGAAAGGGACTGGAAAGAATTCTAACCAAAGTTTGAAAAAGAGCATGCTGATTTTGCACTCCAATTTTGAAAATCTATCCTCCAGAACAGTGAGTGAATAAAGTACTGTTGTTTTAAGTCATCTGTTACAGCAGTCCTAGAAAACTAACACAGGGTCAGGGAAGTGAGGGTTGCACAGGGCCACGTCCATCACTGGCCTTAGTGTCCGGGGCAGGTGCCACTCCAACCTAGGTGACAGGTGACAGAGTGAGACCCTGACTCAAAATAAATAAATAAGAAATCTTTTTAGTAGGATAGGTACAGTGGCTCACGCCTGTAATCCCAGCACTTTGGAAAACCATGGTAGGAAGATTACTTGAAACTAGGAGTTTGAAACCAGCCTCGGCAACATAGCAAGACCCTGTCTCTACAAAATAAAATTTTTAAAAATATATTTTTGGAAATACAACGGTTATAATAAGAAGCCAAAGTAAAGTCACATTTGTTCATGTATTCAATGTCTAAAAAGAATAAACACATGTGGAGAGTACCATTTTTCATGATATGTGCTAGGCTCAACTTAGCCTCTATCTAGAGTATAATTCCAGGTCAAAAAATTACAATATTCACACCTGGCAAAAACACCAGCACACTGCTTCGTTCCAACACAAACTGCGCACTTGACCGGGTCTTGTTCCTGTTAAAAAAGTAATATACACAAATATTAATCAAGACTATAACAGCTGTTGCCTTTTCAGAATCCTAAAATTACAGGCTTTTGATCTTGAAACACAGAAGCCCAAAGATATGAGAAAACACCCAAGGTCCCATGATCATTCAGGGTACACCAAGCCTCCTACCTCCCATTATTTTGTCTCACTACCGAACCAGGCATGCTGGCTCATGCCTGTAATCCCAGCAACCCAGGAGGCTGAGGTAGAAGGATTACTTGAGGACAGGAGTTCAAGACCAGCCTGGGTAATATAGTAAGATCTCATCTCTAAAAAAATTTTTTTCAATTAGCTGAGTACAGTGGCACATGCCTGTAGTCCCAGTTACTCAGGATACTGAGACAAGAGGAACACTTGAGACCAGTTTGAGGTTACTGTGTCTACTGCACTTCAGCCTGGCTTACCCTTTTAGAGATAGAGCAAGATGATGTTTCTTAAAACAAAGCCTCCACATATTTACGGAAGGTTTTCTTTAAATTTTGTTATCGCAATCCAAAACTTCAAAATACAAAATATTTAACATAACTCGTCAAAGTTTAAACTTTAAGGAGTCCAAACTATTATTAGAAAGGATTTTTGACTGAGCACAGTGGTTCACGCCTATAATCCCAGCAATTTGGGAGGCAGAGGTGAGAGGATTTCCCAAGTCCAGGGGTTCAAGACCAGCCTGGGCAACTTGGCAAGATCTCGTCTCTACAGTAAATCAAAAAAATTGCTGGGTATGGTGGCGTGCACCTGCAGCTGCAGCTACTTGGAAGTCTGAGGCAAAAGAATTCCCTAAACCCAGGAGGTCAAGGCTGCAGTAACTATGAGCATGCCACTGCACTGTGGCCTGGGCAAAAGAATGAGACTTCAACTTGGAAAAAAAAAAAAAGGATTTTTACAGACCAAGATCTCAAATCATCTACTTGCCTCTCCACTACTGTCAATATGTTTACTTTTGTGTGCAATTAGAACTTTCATTCCTCCACAAACCTGTGAGCCCTTCCCACACGCAAGACCCTCCTCTGTGCAGTGAGGATACAGCCATAACATGACAGACAAGATCCCTACCCTTTGGCGCTTACATTCTAGCTGGAGAGACAGACAAGAAACAAGAAAACAAGCAAGGCACCTTCAATTCAGCAACAAGATCATGAAAGGAATAAACAGAACACAAGAAAGAAAGCTGAGAGGAATGGCTCTGTATATGCTGTGCTCATTCAGAAAAAATGTTAGGAAGTCTCTCTGAGGAGGGAGCAGAGGAGCTAAGAAAGCAGCCTTGGAAAAGCCAAGAAACAGCAATTCAGACAATGCATGGGAACAGTCACTACAAAGGAGAAAGGGGTGCAACACAGGTGGCTCCGTGTACCATGGCAACTGCTCCTGCTGCTTAGTCATCTCTCTCTGAGCCATACCTACAGTCGGAGACAGCAGCTACCAAAATAAAAAACACAGGCCTGGTTGTGGATGGGCCCACCTGGATGCTGTCAACAGCCAGGAATGACCATCTGCAGCATCACAGCCTCACTCAGAGGAGACACTCACACATAGTGGAAAAGGGAACTCCTCCCGCTCCCCGCCATGAGAAGCAGCCAGACAGTACCTCTGGTGATCTACTTTGTGAGGTCAGGCTCACCCCAGTCAACAGGCTGAAGCCAGCAGGTTAGCCAGCTGGTCAGGGACTTGGAAATGACAAGACTAGAATCCTGATGATAAGGAGACCTGATGAAGAGGCAACTGGACCTCTGGAAGTGTCAAGAAAATGTCCACCACAAAGCAGCCACAATGGAGGAGATTTTCAGTCACCAAATGGCGGAAGGCCCTGCCTGTGGATGTTAGCCAGCCTCCTTCCCCAGGCTCCCCAGGGCTGGTCAATGCACTAAGTAGTCATGGGAACAAGGAAGAAGGCTTGTCACAGACTCAACAACCCACTTGTTCTTAACCAAGGCTGATATGACTGCTGTCACTGCTGAGTACTAACCTGCCAAGGGGAGGGGCCAGTGCAAAGTCCCAAATGTGGCATCATTTCCTGGAGAAACATCTCAGTCAACTTATGTAAATTGATTGTATCATGAAGTGGACAGTTGTTTTTCTTTATGGGAATAGATACATATCCTATTCTGGTTTCAAATTTGCCTTCCCTGCACCTAAAGTTTCTGTCATACCACTGCCCATGGACCTATAGATGCCTTTTTCACTTTTGAAGTTTCCTACACAGCATGGCCTCCAGACAAAGAATGCAATTTCAAGGTAAATGGGCTCATTAAATTCAATTGTACTGACACACACCCAAAGGCAGCTTGCTTCAAAGAATAATGAAAATGCCTACTAAAGGCTCAGTTATTGGGCCAGTTCTACGGGAAGTGGTAAATGCCATAAATAATCAAAGACAAAGAGAAAATCTTGAAAGCAGCAAGAGAAGAATGGCATGCCATGCACAAAGAAAACCCCAATAAGAGCCAGGCTCAGTGGCTCAGCCTGTAATCCTGCGCCTTTGGGAGGCTGAGGTGAATGGATTGCCTGAGCCCATGGGCTCGAGACTCGCCTGGGCAACTTGGCAAGACCTCATCTCTACAACAAATAAAAAATCAGCCAGGTGTAGTAGTGCGTGCCTGTAATTCTGGCTACTCGGAAGGCTGAGGTGGAAGGATTGCCGGAGCCCAGCAGGTCAAGGCTGTAGTGGCCAGGAGTGGCCACTGCACTCCAGTCTGGGCGACAGAGTGAGACTCCAACTCAAAAAAAAAAGAAAAGAAAACCCCAATAAGTTTAACAACTGACTTCTCAGTCAAAACCATGGAAACCAGAAAGCAGTGGGATTACATATTCAATGTGCTCAAAAAATTCTGTCAAACAAGATTCCTATATTCAGCAAAACTATCCTTCAATATTGAAGGAAAATAAAGACTTTCCTAGATAAGTAAAACTGAGATAGTTTTTTGCTAACAGACCCACCTTACTAGAAATAGTAAAGGAAGCTCTTCAAGCTGAAAACTGGCCCCAGGCACTATTTCAAAGTCACATGAACAAAGCTCTGATAAGGATAATTATGTAATGATAAAAGACACTATAAATACATATTTCACCTCCTTCCCTCTCTTAAATGATCTAAAACGTAACTGTATAAAATAACATATATATAATGTATTGCTGGGCCTATAACAGAAATGTAATATATATGTAATATATTAGCCAAAGATATCACAAAGGAAGTCCTGCCTGTGGATGTCAGCCAGCCTCCTCCTTCTCCAGGCCCCCCAGGGTTGGGTAGGAACAAAACTGTAATGAGTTAAGGAAATGACAAAAGACGGTAAGGTAACTATTACAACTATGTATTGTTGAATTTGTAACACTAATAGATGCAATACATATAAAAGTAGTAGTGAGAAGCCAGGTGCAGTGGCTCACGCCTGTAATCCCAATACTTTGGGAAGCAGAGGTAAGAGGATTGCCTGAGCCTGCGGGTTTGAGACCAGCCTGGGCAACATGGCGGGACCTCATCTCTACAATCAAAAAACTACCTGGGCGTGGTGGCACACACCTGTAGTTCCAGCTACTTGGAAGACTGAGACAGAAGGAGCACCTGAATCCAGCTGGTCAAGGTTGTAGTGGCCATGAGTGTGCCACTGCACTCCAACCTGAGCAACAAAGTGAAACTCCAACTCAAAAAAAAAAAAAGTAACAGAAAAGGATAAAAAGGAATAGAGCTCTACAGAAGTTATGTTTCTATATAACACTGAATTAAACTAGTATAAATCTGAAGCCAACTTGTCAAGGTAAGGTGTATGTGGTAAACCCTATAGCAATGCCTAAAGAAAAAAGTAAAAAATTCAGCAATGGAAGCAAAATGCTATATTACAAACTATTTAATGAATGCAAAAGAAAGCAATAAAATAGAAAAAGGAATGAGAAGGGCATGAGACAGAGAGAAAACAAGAGGCAAACGGTCAACATAAACTATGCCAATGAAAATTAAATGAAAATGGATTAAACAATCTAATTAAAAGTCAAAGATTGTTAGGCTAATGTTTAAAATATGGGTCAGGCACAGTGGCTCATGCCTGAAATCCCAGTAGCTTTGGAGACTGAAGCAGGAGAGTTACTTAAGCCCAGGAGTTCAAGACTAGCCTAGGCAGCATAGCAAGATCTTGTCTCCATAAAAGAAATTCAAAAAATTAGCCATGTGTGGGTATGTGCCTGTAGTCCCAGCTAATCAAGAGGCTGAGGCAGAAGAATTGCCTGAGCCCAGGAGGTCAAGGCTGTGGCAAGCCCAGCAGGTCCAGCCTGGGTGACAGAGTGACATATATAGATCCCACTCAAGCTGTGTTGTCTATAGAAGACACACTTTAGATTTAAAGACAAAAATTGACTGAAAATAAAAAGAAGAAAAAAGTCTCTCATGCAAACAGCAATAAAAAAATGGAATGCCTATACTAATATAATATAAAATAGACCTTAAAATTAAAAGTGTTACTAAGGCCGGGCTCGGTGGCTTAGCCTGTAATCCCAGCACTTTGGAAAGCTGAGGTAAATGAATTGCCTGAGCCCATGGGTTCAAGACCAGCCCAGACAACTTGGTAAGACCTCATCACTACAATAAATCAAAAAAATTAGCCGGGTGTGGTAGCGTGCACCTGTAGTTTCGGTTACTTGGAAAGATGAGGTGGAAGGATCGCCAAGCCCAGCAGGTCGATGCTAGGGTGGCCATGAGTATGCTGCCATGAGCATGCTACAGGACTCCAGCCTGGGAGATGGAATGAGACTCCAACTCAAAAAAAAAAAAAAAAAAAAAAAAAGTTTTACTAAACATAAAGACATCTTAAAATGAAAAACAGGTCAATCAGGATGATATAACAATTGTAAACATATATGTATCTAACAACAGAGCATCAAAATACATGAAGCAAAAACTGACAGAAATCAACAAACAAAAAGACAATGCAATAACAATTGTTGAGGATTTCAATGTCTCACTTTCAATTATATATAGAACAATCAGGCAGAAGATCAACAAGGAAATAGAAAACTTGAACAACACTATAAGCCAACTAGACTTAAGAGACAACTATAGCTGGGTGCGGTGGCTCACACCTGTAATCCCAGTACTTTGGGAGGTAGAGGCGAGAGGACTGCCTGAGCCCAGGGGTTTGAAACCAGCCTGGACAACTTAGAAAGACTTCGTCTCTACAATAAATCAAAAAATTAGCAGGACGTGCTGGTGCACACCTGTGGTTCCAACTACTTGGAAGGTTGAGGCAGAAGGATCACCTGACCCCAACAGGTCGAGGCTATGGTGACCATGAGCATGCCACTGTACTCTAGCCTGGGCAACTAGAAAAAAATAAAAAAGAGACATCTATAAAGCACTCCACCCAGCAACAACAGAATATATATTCTTCTCAGGTGTAGATGAAATATTCTTCTGGACAGACTAGAGATCAGAAGCAATATAAAATAGAATAGAAGCAACCTAAAATATGTTCTCTAGCTACAATGAAATGAAATACGAAATCAGTAACAGGAAATTTGGGGAAACACACAGATACGTGTAAATTAAACACATTAAACACACTCCTATAAAACCAGCGAGCCAAAGAAAAAATCAAAAGGGAAATCAGAAAATACTTGGAGATGAATGAAAAGGAAGATGCAGCATACCAAAACTCACAGGACACAGCCAAGGCAGAATTTAGCAGGAAATTTAGCAGATGAACACATAAACAAACTGCGACATCCAGACAATGGGATATTATCCAGCACGAAAAAGAAATGAGCCATCAGGCCACGAAAACACATAGAGAAAAGCTAAATGCATGTTACTTAGTAGAAGAAGCCAATCTGAAAAGGCTATAGATTATATGATTTCAACTTTATGACATTCTGGAAAAGGCACACAAAAGAGACAGTAAAAAGATCAGTTGGCAGAGGTTGGGAGAAGGGAGAGATAAACAGATGGAGTACAGAAAATTTTTTTTTTTTTTTTTTTTGAGTTGGAGTCTCACTCTGTCGCCCAGACTGGAGTGCAGTGGCCGCTCCCGGCCACCGCAGCCTTGACCTGCTGGGCTCTGGCGATCCGTCCGCCTCAGCCTTCCGAGTAGCTGGAACTACAGGCGTGCACTACCACGCCCGGCTGATTTTTTGATTTACTGTAGAGATGAGGTCTCGCTGCCCAGGCGGGTCTCGAACCCGTGGGCTCAGGCAATCCACTCACCTCAGCCTCCCAAAGGCGCGGGATTACAGGCTGAGCCACCGAGCCCGGCTAGAAAATTTTTAAGCAGTGGAAATATCCTATATAATATTGTATTAGTGGACACATGTCATCATTCATTTGTCAAAACCAATCAAATGTACAAAACCAAGAATGAACCCTAATATAAACTGTAGACTTCAGGTGATAATGATGTATCCCTTGTAACAAATGTACCACCTCAGATGCAGGATGCTTGTAGTTGAGGTGGCTGTGCAGATGTGAGGGCAGGAGGTATATGGGAAGTCTCTTCTTCATACTCATTTTTTCTGTGCACCTAAAGCTTCTCTAAAAAATAAAGCCTACTTAAAAGGGGGGGAAAGCCGGGTTCGGTGGCTCAGCCTGTAATCCCACGCCTTTGGGAGGCTGAGGTGAGTGCATTGCCTGA
>NW_007086958.1:91387-105845 GCF_000164805.1 Carlito syrichta
GGGGGGGGGGGTGTTCATTGTGACAGTTAAAAAGAGAAGGAGAAAAGCAGGGTAATAAAATAAAAATTCTTCGTTATAGAATAACCTCAGGAAATAAATATGGAACAAAAGGTAAAATAAGAACATCACTAATGTAATAACAGACTCAGGCAAGATTATCAGTGGATGCTAAAGTATTAGATGAAAAAGGTTACTGGGCAGAGTCAAAGACACCAATGTTGAGACTTAGTAAACCCACTGAACCTCAAACAGAGAAATGAAATCTATACCTACTCACAGCAGTGAAACCGTTGAACATGAAAGACAATGAATATATCTGGAAGCTAGTCAGAGCAAAAAGACAGATTTATTATAAAGAATAATTAGATCAAAAGGTAAGTCAGGCACAGTAGCTCGGGCCTGAAGTCTGAGCTACTTGAGAGGCCAAGGCAGCACCACTGGAGCCCAGGAGCTTGAGGCTACAGTGAGCCAAGATCATGCCACTGCACTCCAGCCTGAGTGACAGAGTAGGAACTCATCTCTAAAAAACTTTTAAAATTCAAGGAAAAGGTAACTTCCTGCTATAATATAGAAGCCAGAAGATTAAGGGAAAATAACATCAAAATATAGGGGAAAAAAATAAATTATAATGATCCAAAAAGAAACGTCTATGAAGCCAGATGGAATTATAAATAAATAAAATGATATACATTTGGATAAATCAAAACATAGTAATGATATTTTAAAATAGCATCAAATTTGTGGAAGCTAAAAAACAGCCAAAATCATCTACAATTACAACTGCATGAATGCTAGAAATGACTAGAATACAGCTACCTCATTCTAAGATATTGTTCAGAAGTAAGGCAATTAGTAGATTTAGATTTTATATATGTTTAAATTTCACAATCTTAAAGAAGAGAAATATGGTATGTTTTGAAGTAGGGGAGGAATGACTAAGGACTATAAGAGAAAGCTGTCCTAGCATTCTAGTTCAGGTTGCTATGAGGTAGTAAAATCTACATTCTCGTTTTTTATTGTTCCAAAATACAAATGGTATTTATACGGCCAGGTGCATTGGCTTACACCTGTAATCCCAGAACTTTGGGAGGCCTAGGCAGGAAGATTCCTTAGGACCAGGAGCTCAAGGCAACATAGTGAACCCTGTCTCCACAAAAAAATTTTAACTTTAAAAATGTTATTTACATTTGAATAGTAGGAAACTCAGTAGGTGAATGGGTAATTAAATCGTGGAATATCCGAATGATGCAGTATTATACAGTGCTAAATAAAAATGAGCTATCAAGTCATGAAAAGACATAAAGGGAAGCTAAATGCATAAAACTAAGTAAAAGAGGTTAGTCAGAAAAGGCTACATATTGTATGATTCCAACTATATGACATTCTGGTAAAGGCAAAACTATGAAGAGAGAGCTAGAGTAAAATTAACACAGTAAAGGTTCAATGATAAGGTATAGTATGATATTTTTAAAATTGTAAACTCTAACCACCACTTATGACCTAAAACCATTCCCAAGAGAAAACATGTTCCAGTTTTCAAAGAATCACTAAATGAACGAATGTCTGTGTTACAAAAGGCTGCTTAGCGCCAGGGATATATCTTTAGAGAAAATGAAAACAAAGGCAAAGAAAGGCTTTCAACAGTATCTAATAATGTAGTACTTAACGTTTTACCTCAAGGTTTTGAATGGTAGGTAGGACTTCTGCATGCCTGAAAAAATTATCTTCAGGCTATAAATCCTAGTTTTAAAAACTATCAGACGTAAGACTGTATACAGCATGGCTTTAACTATTTCAAAGTGAAAGTTTCCAGCACAAAATTTCTAAAATACTAACTTGATTTTAAAATACATAGTGATTCAGGCCAGGCTCAGTGACTCAGCCTGTAATCCTAGCACTTTGGGAGGCCGAGACGAGTGGATTGCCTGAGCCCGTGGGTTCGAGACCAGCCCGGGCAACTTGGCAAAACCTCATCTCTACAATAAATCAAAAATTAGCTGGACGTGGTGGTGCACCCCTGTAGTTCTGGCTACTTGGAAGGCTGAGGCAGAAGGATCGCCAGAGCCCAGCAGGTCAACACTGGGGTGGCTGTGAGTGTGCCACTGCACTTCAGTCTGGGTGATAGAGTGAGACTCCAACTCAAAAAATATAATATATAGTGATTCGTGTATGTAATATGAGTGTGAAAATTGATATAAATGAATGTATAACTGGGCAGTTTCATGGAACAATTCTTATCTTTACAACCTGTGTTATATCCCTAGACCAATTTTATTTCAATAGTTACCTTGATCGTGTTAGTGGTTACGCAAATCTACACAAGTAATAAAATTGCACAGATCCACACATATACACACACTCATGAGTGAATGTATTGCTGGCAAAATCAGAATCAACTCTGAGGATTGCACCAATGTCAAGCTCTTGATTTTGATATTTTACTGTAGTTATGCAAGATGTTAGCATTGAGAGAGGTGGGGTAAAAGGTGCATGAAGCCTCCCTGTGTATTTCTTTGCAATATTCTGTGAGTAATAATTTCAAAATAAAATAATTCCGAATAAATTTCAATATTTTAATAGTTTCAAGATTAAAAATTTAAAAATAGTAAGTGGATTGGAACCTATGCAATTGGTTTCAAGACCAAAAAAATAAAAAAATAAAAAATATATAGTAATTGCTAAAAAAAGTCTACAGCTATTTCTGAATAGAGTAACTCCCCCACATACAAACCTTCAAGTTACAAGCTTTAAAGATGCACACCTGCATTGTTGTATGTATTCTTTCCACATAACAGTGTCAGTATAGTCTGTTCAATATATACAGTACTACATAGCGATTGTGTTCATTGGGTACCTAGGCTAACTTTGTTAGACTTACAACAAATTAGAAACACTCTCGGAACAGAACTCATTTCGTGTTGGGGGTCTTCCTGTGTTGCAAAAACACTAAAAAGCTTCCAAATGATTAACCAAGTTTTAAAATAGCAAATACATTTGGGAGGCTGAGGTGAGTAGATTGCCTGAGCCCGCGGGTTTGAGACCCGCCTGGGCAACTTGGCGAGACCTCATCTCTACAATAAATCAAAAAATCAGCCAGGCATGGTAGTGCATGCCTGTAATTCCAGTTACTCGGAAGGCTGAGGTGGAAGGATCGCCAGAACCCAAAAGGTCGAGGCTGCAGTGGCCGGAAAGCGGCCACTGCACTCCAGTCTGGGCGACAGAGTGAGATTCCAACTCAAAAATAAAATAAAATAAAATAGCAAATATATTAACATGCACTGCCAAATGGAGTGTCTTACCCACTCTCCTTCATATCCAAGTCATCAAACATCTGGATGAGAGAAATGGCAACTTCGTATATATCTTTAGTTATCACTGGTTCCTCCAGGAGATGAAGAGAAAGCTAAAAACAGTAAAAGAAAAAAATTGTGATACCAAAACAGGATTTCAGAGGAAATTCTAGCGTTGGATAGGTGACTCTCTTAATTAGTATTTCACTATAAATCCCTCCCCCAAAAAATTAAAAATGTGTGGCTGGGCACAGTGTCTCATGCTTATAATCCCAGCACTTTGGGAGGATGAGGTGGGTGGATTGCTTGAGCTCAGGAGTTTGAGACCAGCCTGCATAACACAGCAACATCTTGTCTCTACAAAAAAAAATTTTTTTAAATAGCTGGGCATGGTGGTGTGGGCCTGTAGTCCCAGCTACTTGGGAGGCTGAGGTGGAAGAATCACCTGAGCTCAGGAGGTGGAGGCTGCTGTGAGCTGTGATCGTCATGATCATGTCACTGCATTGCAGCCTGAGCAACAGAGTGAGATCCCAACTCAAAAAAATTTTTAAAAAAAGAACCAAAAATTTGTATTTGCAGTCAGTATCTGAGTCCTCGTTGTATGTCAAGCACTACTCAGGACAAGAAACCTTATAATAAATAGGCTTTGTGTTAGATGATTTTGCCCAACTGTAGGCTAATGTAAGTATTCTATGTACATTTAGGGTAGGATAGGCTAAACTATGATATTCAACAGGCTAGGTGTAGTAAATGCATTTTCAACTTAATGACAATTTCATTTACAATGAATTTATCAGTTTATCCCACCATAAGTCAAGGAACAACTATATACAATTAAGTCCTGCATGTTAATTCACTGAATGATTTACTGGGCATCTATCAAGTACCAAAAATAGGATGCTTGGTAAATATTGCGAAACCAGACAGCTTCTTTTTTTATTATAAAGATGTGGGGTACAATTAAGGATTAGGTAGACAAACGTTGATTATGCAGGTAGGTACCCTTGTTGATGAGATGCGCCCCTCCCGCCCCTAGCAGTTTCCCTCAACTGCCAATTCCACTCCCCCTACCCTGATAGTTTCTCACTACTGCCGATCCCTTTCTTATAGCATTATAATAATTGTTCAAGGTTTGCTTATGAGTGAAAACATATGGTACTCTGTTCTTTGCTTCTGTGATAGATCACTGAGTAGGATCAACTCTAAATCCATCCAAGTTGCTGCGAAGTCCATATGTTGGTCCTTCTTTATGGCTGCATAATATTCCACTGTGTATATGTAACACATATTTTTATCCAGTCTAGCTTCAATGGGCAACATGGTTGGTTCCGTGTTTTTGCTATTGTGAACAGAGCTGCAACAAACATACATATGCAGGTGTCTTTTTTGTAGAATGATTTGAGTTCCTCCGGGTATAATCCCAATAGGGGAATTGCTGAGTCATATGGAAGGTCAATTTCTAGTTTTTCAGAAATCACCACACTGTCTTCCAAAGAGGTTTCACTAGTTTGCATTTCCACCAGCAGTGTAGAAGCATTCCTTTTTCTCTACATCCTCACCTGCATCTGTTGTTGTTTGTTTTATTAATGATGGCCATTCTTACTGGGGTTAGGTGGTATCTCAATGTGGTTTTGAACTGCATTTCTCTGATGATGAGTGAGGCTGAGCACTTTTTCACATGTCTGTTGGCTGCCCATATATCTTCTTTTGAGAAGTGTCTATTGATGTCTTTTGCTCACTTTTTAATGGCGCTTAAACCAGACATCTTCTAGCCTAGGAGTCCCCAACCCCCAAGCTATTAGTACTGGTCCATGGCCTATTAGGAACCAGGCCACACAGCAGGAGGTGAGTGCTGGGTGGGTGAGCCAGCGAAGCTTCATTTGTATTTACAGTTGTTCCCCATCACTCACTAATACTACCACCTGAGTTCTGCTTCCTGTCAGATTAGCAGTGGCATTAGATAATCATAGGAGCACAAACCCTACTGTGAAATGCACACACGAGGAATCTAGGCTACGCACTCTTTATGAGCAGCTAATCCCTGATGATTTGAGATCTCACTGTCTCCTGTCACCATCACCCCCAGATGGGGCCATCTGGTTGCAGGAAAACAACCTCATGGCTCCTCATTCTGCATTACGGTGAGTTGTATAATTATTTCATTATATATTACAATGTAATAATAAAAATAGAAATAAAGTGCACAATAAATGTAATGCACTTGAATCATCCTAAAACTATCCTCTCAGTCATCCATTAAAAAATTGAATTCCATGAAACTCGACCTGATGCCAAAAAGGTTGGGTACCGCTGTTCTACCTTGCTCAACATAACCCACCCATGAGGGTGGTCTTTAACACACCAGCTGAGAACAAATGCCCAGGTCTGGCCCGACTCCTTAGGATGTCTCCCAGAAATCATCTAAACGTTGTGATCTCTGACAGAAAACACCTAATAAACATCAAGAGGAATTAACAGAACTTTGGCCAGTTGGAAGGAAAACTAGAGTAAACCATCATCATTCTCACATTTCAAAATGAGTCATAAAATGCAGCATTTTAAAATATAATAAATAAGTGCTCCCTCCTCCCCACCTTAAATAGGGCTATACTTGGCAACTTGTTTCTGAAGAGTACAGTATGGAAAGAAAGGGGAGAGTAACATGAAAGAGAAGAAACCTGGCAAACACCATCTCAACCTGGTGATTAAGGTCAACAACATCAGTACTATAGTTTGGATGTTTTACCCCTCCCAACATCATGTTGAAATTGTATTCCAATGTTGGAAATAAGGTCTAACAGGAGGTGTTCAGGTCTTGGGAGTGAATCCCTCATGAATAAATAAAGCCCCTCCTTGGGTCGGGGAGGGGACTGAATGAGTTTGCACTTTTATTCACTCCCAAGAAAGTTCCTCTGACAGTCAGTTGTTTAAAAGAACCTGGTACCTTTCCTCTCTCTCTCTTGCCTCCTCTCTTCCCATGTGATCTACACACACACCAGCTCCCCTCCGCCATGAGTGGAGGCAGCCTGAGGCCCTTACCAGAACCTGAGCAGATGCCAGTGCCATGATTCATGTACAGCCTGCAGCACCATGAGCCAAATAAATCTCTTTCCTTCATAAATTACCCAGCCTCAGGTATTCCTTTATAACAACACTAAATGTTATCTGCAATAGTCAAGATATGGAATCAACCTAAGGGGTATGACAGATGAATGGATAAAATGGGGCCTGGCATGGTAGCTCACACCTATAATCCCAACACTTTGCAAGTCTTGAAGCCCAGGAGTTCAAGACCAGCCTAGGCAACATAGAAAAACCTCATCTCCACAAAGAAAATCAATAAATTAGCCAGGCGTGGTGGCATACACCTGTAGTCCATGCTGCTCCAGAGGCTAAGGCAAAAGAATCACCTAAACCCATGAGATTAAGGCTGCAAAGAGCTGTGATCATGCCACTGCCCTCCAGCCTGAGCATCAGAGTGAGACCATGACACACACACAAAAAAAGCAACATATATATACACAATGAAATACTATTCAGCCAGAAAATAATGAAATCCTGTTATTCGCAACAATATGGATTACAACTAGAATTATGTTAAGTGAAATAAGCCAGGAACAGAAACTTAAATGCCACATGTTCTCATTCATATGTAGAAGCTAAAAAGAAGTTGATCTCATAGAAGTAAAAAGTAGAACAAAAGATACTAGAGACTGGGAAAGAGAGGGAGAAATTTGTTAAAGGATACAAAATTACAGCTAGATAGGAGAGGTAAGTAAGTTCTAGTGTTCTGCAGCACTGTGGGATGACTATAGTTAATAATGTATAGTTTCATATACCTATAAGGAAGATATTGAATGTTCCCAACACAAAGAAGTAATAAATGTTGAAGATGATGGATATTCTAATTACCCTGATCTGATCATCATATATCATATGCAGCACATCACTATGTACCCCATGAATATGCACAATTATTGTGTCAATTTAAAATTTTTTAATTACATAAATTATCTACCTCATAAGCTAGAAGGGAAAAAAACAACATTAAACAGACTTAGTGAATCAGTGATAAATCATGCTGGTAAGCATATACTCTTGATATATTAGAAAATGATACTTCGCCCTACGGTCTTCTTCCCCAAAACCCTAACCTCAGTAAAACCATGAGAAAAACATCAGCCAAATTCAAATACAAGGACATCCTACAGAATACCTGGCATATCCACATGAAGGAATATTATGTAGCTCTAAAAAAAGGAATTAAAATATCTGAAAAGTTAAGTGAAAAAAGAAAGGTAAGCATAGAATGCTACCATTTTGGTAGAAAGGAGAAACAACACATGCATATTTACTTGTGTGGGCATGAAAATTGTGAAAAGATTAATAGATTACCAATAATAGTTTCCTCTTTTTGGTAGAGTTGCTGGGAAGATAGAGAATAAATAGTAGGAAGAGGACATGTTGAAATATACCTGCTGGCCAGGCTCAGTGGCTCAGCCTATAATCCCAGCATTTTGGGAGGCCAAGGCCAGTGGATTGCCTGAGCCCGCGGGTTCAAGACCAGCCCGGGTAACTTGGCGAGACCTCGTCTCTACAATAAAATAAAAAATAGCCAGGTGTGGTAGTGCGTGTCTGTAGTTCCGGCTATCCGGAAGGCTGAGGCGGAAGGATCGCTGGAGCCCAGCAGGTCGACACTGGGGTAGCCATGAGCGAGTATGCCATTACATTCCAGCCTGGACAAAGGAGTGAGACTCCAACTCAAAAAAAAAGAAAGAAAGAAATACACCTGCTTTTACTTTTTGATTTTTGAACCCTCTAAATGTGTTACCCATATGAAAACAATTTTAAATCACATGTAACCTTTCATAAGAATATGTTACCACAGTTCACTATTACAATACAATCCTCCTTCAGGTTTAGAGAAGCATAATTTATATTACAAAACTTAAGTTTAGTCCAAGTAAGTTTAAGTATTAACCCAAATAAAATTGAATTTGCATTTGAAATTACTTCCAAATTACTTCCTGCCCCAAATGAATCTGTAATTTTGTAGCTAACCATATCTCACATCTTATTTTTCAACATCAACAAGTATAAAACTATACCAAGTCAGGTTCGGTGGCTCAGCCTGTAATCCCGCACCTTTGGGAGGCTGAGGTGAGTGGATTGCCTGAGCCCACAGGTTCAAGACCTGCCTGAGCAACTTGGCGAGACCTCATCTCTACAATAAATCAAAAATCAGTCGGACATGGTAGTGCGCGCCTGTAATTCCGGCTACTCAGAAGGCTGAGGCGGAAGGATCGCCAGAGTCCAGCAGGTCGAAGCAGGGGTGGCTGGGAGCGGCCACTGCACTCCAGTCTGGGCGACAGAGTGAGGCTCCAACTCAAAAAAAAAAAAAGAAAAAAAAAAACTATACCAATAATTTTCACAGGGACATGCAGTGTATTTATTATGCTTACAATTTATAACAATAAACCAACTCAAGAGTTTCCTTCTTATTCTTCTCCAGTCCATTCCCAACCATCTCTCTGCTCTAATTTCTAGTTCCAAAAGGGCCTTACCAGCAACCTACCCCTAGCAACCTCACCCCCATGCCAGCCAAACAGCACTCATGTCCTCGGCCACAGAAATATCCTAGCAAGCTCTCCCCCAGTGAGCAAGTCCCCAAGTCACCAAACCACTGCCCCCACACACCCCTAGTCAAAGAAACAGCCCAGTGGAGCCAGCTGCCCCACCATATGAACACATGTACTCTTGACCTGAGAATGAGCCTAGTAAACCACCTCTCAGCAAAGCCACACCACCACCACCACCACAGTCCCACAGCTCAGACCACTGAGGCACACACAGACACCACTCATGAGGATTATAGCTGACAATACTGCAGGGAGATCCCTATTCTGTCCACCCAGAATGAAAGCCAACACACCCTGCCCAACTGACACTCTAAGACTCAACTACAGAAATAGATCTTTTCTATAAAGGTTACCCTATAAAATTGGAAAAAGTGACTGCTTCACCTCACAGATATACATTTAGAAACATAAGAAATATGAAAAAGCAAGGAAACATGACACCACCAAAGGAACACAACAATTCTCTAGTAACAGACCCCAAAGAAGAGGAAATTCTCTAAATGTGAGAAAAGAAATTCAAAATAATGATCTTAAGGAAATTCAGTGAGATACAAGAGACTACAGATAGACAATTCAACAAAATCAGGAAGACAATGATATGAATAAGAAATTCAACAAAGAGATGGATATCATAAAAAAGAAGAAATCTGGGTGCTGAAGAATTCCAAGAATTTAAAAAATGCAACTGAGAGTCTCAACAACAGATTAGATCAAGCAGAATAAAGAATTTCTGAACTTGAAGGCAGGTGCTTTTTTTTTTATAATCAATATTTTTTATTATGATATTGTGAGGTACAGTTAAGGGGTTAGGTATACAAATATGTTTCGTTCAGGTACCCTTATTGATAAGAGGTGTTTCCCCGTCCCCAGACAGATATTTACTACTGTTAATCCCATCTCCCTTCCCCCCCCATAGTTTCCCACTACTGTCAGTCATTTTCTTATAGTATTACATTGGATGTTCAAGGTCGACTGTATGAGTGAGAACATGTGATACTAGGAACTTTGTTTCTGTGAGAGGTCACTCAGTATTATAGACTCTAGTTCCATTCAGGTTGCTGCAAAATTCATGATTTTCTTCTTTTTTATGGCTGCGTAGTATTCCATCATGTATTTGTACCAAATTTTTTTTAATCCAGTCCTCTTTTGATGGGCAGCATGGTTGCTTCCAGGTTCTTGCTATTATGTACAATGCTGCGATAAACAGACGTATGCAGGTATCTTTTTTATAGAGTGATTTGAGTTCTTCCGGATACATTCCCAGTAGGGAGATTGCAGGGTCATATGGGAGGTTGATATTTAGAGCTTTTAGGAATCACCACACTGCTTTCCACAGAGGTTGCACTAGTTTACACTCCCAACAACAGTGTAGCAGTGTTCCCTTTTCGCCACACCCTGTCCAGCAGCTGTTATTTTTTGAGTTGTTGGTAATTGTCATTCTGACTGGAGTTAGGTGGTATCTCAGTGTGGTTTTGATTTGCATCTCCCTGGTGATTAGTGAGGTTGAACATTTCTTCATGTGTCTGTTGGCTGCTCAGATGTCTTCCTTTGTGAAGTGTCTGTTCATATCTTTTGCCCATTTTATAATGGGGTTGTTTGTTTTTTTCTTTTCAGCACGTTTGAGTTCCTTGTAGATCCAAGATGTTAAGCCTTTGTCAGTCCTGGTGTGGGCAAATACTTTTTCCCAGTCCATAGGCTGTCTCCCTGCCCTCTTGATGGTTTCTTTGGCTTTGCAGAAGTTGGCTTTGCAGAAGCTTGTCAGGTTAATAAGGTCCCACTTGTCTATCTTCTCTCTTATGACCTGTGGGTTTCAGGTTTTGTTCAGGAATGGGATGCCAGTTCTGATTTTCATGAGGGTATGTCCTTCATTTTCTAAGGTTCTTATAGTTTGAGGTTTTACATTTAGGTCTCTGATTCACTTGGAGTTAACCTTTGTGCATGGAGACACATATGGATCCTGTTTCAATCTTCTGCATGTGGTCAGCCAGTTTTCCCAGCACCATTTACTGAATAGGTTCTCCTCTCCCCAGTGGTAGGTGGTGGAGGCTTTGTCGAAGGTGAGTTGGTTGAGAAACTGAGGTTTTGCTTCTGGAATCTCACTTCTATTCCATTGATCTATATGTCTGTTCCTATACCAATACCAAGCTGTTTTGATGACTGTAGCTTTATAGTAAAGTTTGAAGTCTGGTAATGTGATACCACCTGCTTTGTTGTTTTTTTTTGCTGAGGATTGTTCTGGCTATTCTTGGACGTTTGTGTTTCCATATGAATTCCTGTGTTGTTTTTTCTAGGTCTGAGAAGAATGTTGCTGGTAATTTGATGGATATTGCATTGAATTTGTAGATTGCCTTAGGTAAGATGGACATCTTCAAAATGTTGATTCCTCCAATCCATGAGCATGGGATATTTTTCCACTTGTTTGTGTCATCTTTGATTTCTTTGAGCAGTGTTTTGTAGTTTTCATTGTAAAGGGCTTTCACATCTCTGATTAGGAAGATGCCAAGGTATTTCATTTTTTTTGTGGCTATTATGAATTGAATTGTGGTTTTTATTTGGGTTTCTGTTTGTTTCTTATTGGTGTAAAGAAATGCGATTGTCTTTTGCATATTTATTTTGTATCCTGAGACTTTGCCAAAGGCCTTTATCAGTGTAAGGAGGTTTTTGACAGATTCTCTTGGGTTTTCAAGGTACACAATCATATCATCTCCAAAGAGAGATAACTTGACTTCCTCTTTTCCTATTTGGATACCCCTGATTGCCTTCTCTTCTGATTGCTCAAGCCAGGACTTCCAATACTATGTTGAACAGGAGGGGTGAGAGTGGGCATCTTAGTCTTGTTCCAGTTTTCAGGGGAAATGGTTCCAATTTTTGTCCGTTTAGGAGTATGCTGACTGTGGGTTTCTCGTAGATGGCTTTTACTATTTTGAGGTATATTCCCCATATGCCTAGATGTTCGAGGGTTTTTATCAAGAAGGGGTGCTGGATTTTATACAAAGCTTTTTCTGCATCTAATGATATAATCATGTGGTTTTTGTTTTGACATCTGTTGATGTATTTAATTACATTTATGGTTTTACGAATGTTGAACCAGCCTTGCATCCCAGGCATGAAGCCTACTTGGTCATGATGGATGATTTTTGAGATGTATTGTTGAATCCGATTTGCTAGGATCTTGTTGAGAATTTTAGCATCTGTGTTGATCAAAGGTATTGGCCTGTAGTTCTCTTTCTTTGTTGGATCTTACCTGGCTTGGGTATCAATGTGATGTTGGCTTCGTAAAATGATTTGGGGAGAGTTCCATCTTTTTCAATCGCCTGGAATACCTTGAGTAAGATTGGTGATAGCTCCTCCTTATATGTCTTGTAGAATTCTATTGGAAAGCCATCTGGACCAGGGCTTTTTTTTGTAGGTAGTTTTCTTATTACGTAGTCGATTTCCTTGATTGTTATTGGTCTATTTAGGGTCTCAATTTCTTCTTGTTCCAACCTAGGTAGGTTGTGTGATGTCAGAAAGTCCTCCATTTCCTCAAGGTTTTCAAGTTTGTTTCCATACAAGTGTACGTAGTAGTCTCTAATGATCTTTTGTATTTCTTCAGGGTCAGATGTGACTTCATTTTTTGTGTTTCTGATTGTGCTTATTTGGGTTTTTTCTTGGTCAGTCTAGTAGGGGACCATCGATCTTATTTATTCTTTCGAAGAACCAGCTTTTTGTTTCATTTATTTTTTGTATTATCTTTTTGTCTTCCATGTCCTGGATTTGGGCTTTTATTTTGGTGATCTGGATTCTTCTGCTGAAATTAGGAATTTTTGTGGTCTTGCTTTTCCAGCTTCCTTAGGTGGCTTGTTAGGCTGTTCATTTGTGTTCCTTCCATTTTCTTCATGTGTGTTTGCAGAGATATAAATTCCCCTCTTACTACAGCTTTTAAGGCATCCCAGAGATTTTGGTAAGATGTTTCTTCATTTTCATTTGTTTCCAGGTATCTTTTGATCTCTGTTTTGATTTCATCATTGACCCAGGAGTTGCTTAGCATCATGCTGTTTAGTGTCCGTGTCTTTGTGGGTTCTGGGGGGACCTTGTTGGTGTCAATGTTTATTTTTATTCCACTGTGGTCTGAGAAGGTGCATGGTAGAATTTCAGTCCTTTTAAATTTGCTTATGCTTGATTTATGGTCAATTATGTGGTCGATCTTAGAATACGTGCCATGCGGTGATGAGTAGAATGTGTATTCTGTGGTCTTTGGATGGAGTGTTCTGTAGGTATCAATTAAGTCCATTTGGTCCAGAGTCACATTGAGGTTCTGGATCTCCTTGCTGATTTTTTGTCCTGATGATCTGTCTAGGGTTGTGAGTGGGGTATTAAAGTCTCCAGTTATGATGGGGTTAGAGTCAATATCTTTCTTTAGTTTTCCTAGAAGTTGATTTATGAAAGTTGGAGCACCTATGGTGGGTGCATATATGTTTAGGATAGATATTTCTTGTTGATGGAGTGAACCTTTTATCATTAAGTAGTGGCCCTCTGTATTTTTTTTAATTTTTGATAGCTTAAATGGTATTTTGTCTGAAATCAGGATCGCAACTCCTCCTTTCTTTTGTGTTCCGTTTGCCTGAAAATTTGTTTCCCATCCTCTTACTTTGAGTCTATGTATGTCCTTTCTAGTGAGTTGGGTCTCTTGAAGGCAGTATATTGTTGCCTGGTGATATTTTATCCATTTTGCCATTCTATGTCTTTTCAGTGGTGCGTTTAGTCCATTCATATTCAGGCTAATTATTGAAATATGAGAGTTCGTCCCTATCATAGAGTTCTTATAGAGTTGTTGCTCTTCCACTTGGTTTTTTTGCCTTTCTTTTGGTTTGGGGGTTGGTTCATGTATATTTTATTCTTTTCCCTATACTCTTGTGAAGAACGTTTTTCTTTTTTCCTTTTCTTCTGTGTTTAGTACTTTCTTAAGTGTTTCATGTAGAGGTGGTTTGGTGGCAGCATAAGTTCTTAGGGATTGGATATCTGGGAAAGATTTTAATTCTCCCTCGCTGATGAAGCTTAGCTTGGCTGGGGAGGTTATTCTTGGTTGAAATTGTTTATCTTTTAGGACTTTGAAGATAGGGCTCCAAGATCTGCTAGCCTGCAGGGTTTCTGTAGATAAATCTGCTGCTATTCTGATTGGTCTTCCATGGTAGGTGATCTGGCCTTTTTCTCTTGCTGCCTTTAGGATTTTTTCTTTTGTGCCTACTTTATTTAGGCGAATTATTATGTGTCTAGGAGTTGGTCTTCTCATTTGTTGTCTTGCGGGGGTTCTCTGAATCTCTTGTGTTTGAATTTTTGTATCACTGATTAGATGAGGGAAATTTTCTTGAATGATCTCGTGGAAAGTTTGTTCCAATGTGGTCTCTGTTTCTCTTTCTACCTCAGGGAGTCCGATTATTCTTAGGTTAGGCCTCTTGAGGTAGTCACTCATCTCTTGAAGGTTTTGTTCTGTCTTTTTTAGCTTATTTTCTGTGTTTTTAAGAGTTTGGGTTATTTCTATATTTGGTC
>NW_007086958.1:105928-114952 GCF_000164805.1 Carlito syrichta
CCTTATGAGGGTCTTCTGGCTTTGTTCACTTTTGAGGTTGGAGTGTGGGCTGCGGACTGTACTTTTTGCAGTTTTGAGGTTTAATTGAGGGGGAAGCTGTGGTTCAGAATGTATATGCTGATTCTAGCATCCACGAACAGGTGTACAAGCACACTGGAACCTATTTCCCTCTGCCTTACATTCTGTCCGTGCAGCAGTATGTGGGCTTGGTCCCTAGATTAAAAGGGGGGTATAAAAGAGGAAAATAATGGAGGAAGTGGGGGGTCAATAGGAAGTTAGATAGAGAAGAGCAAGAGGGAAAACAGACATACATACCAACTATCAGGTGAGAAAGAGACACGAGGCTGGAGAGAAGTGAAAAAAGACACATAAGACAGATTCCCTAAAGAAAACTGATAGCTACACAGAGACAGACCAATAAAATTATGAAACAGTGTAAGTTATAAGGCAAACAACGAAAGTGATCAAAACAAACAGTCAAAATGATAAAATCATAAGTCAAAATAAGAGATCAGACTAAAGTCACTTCAGCTCTGATCTTCAGCCTCTCCCCTTTGTTTTTCGTTGCAGGCAGCTAGATTTACTCGCAGTTTGGGTTTTTGTTTTTTGGGGTTTTTTTTTAGTTGGAGTCTCACTCTGTTGCCCAGACTGGAGTGGCCGATCCTGGTCACCGCAGCCTCACCTGCTGGGCTCCAGCGATCCTTCCGCCTCAGCCTTCCAAGTAGCTGGAACTACAGGTGCTATTTTTTTTTTTTAGCCTGCTGCCTGGGAGTTGCTTTTGTCTGATTCAGCGTAGGGGTGGGGCTTTGTCTCCTGTTTAGCTACGTTACCTTAGGAACCGAGGTGGGGGTTGTTGGTAGGTGGGCGGGGCAATGGAAATCTCTGCCTGGAGAATGGCCAAGGCAGATTCACTTTTGCAGATCCATTTATCTCCGCTTGTCTGTATCCCCAAGCTTGGGGTCACACACTGAGTGCCTCAGCCAGGGTGGGCCCAGAGCTCCAGAGCTCCAAAGCTCCAAAGGGCAAGCGGTGAGTGGCGAGAGTGGCCCTGGGCCCCCCACAGGGTACTTCAGTCAGGAATGGGACCGGTGTCTCTGAGGGGCGGGTACCCAGAGCCTCCTTGAGTGACCAGTGGTTTGGTAGTGCGTGCTGGGGGAGAGACGATGTAGCCAGGGAGGGAGCTGAAAGCCGAGACTCCCACACAGGCTGGAGTCACATATGGTGGAACAGCAGCAGCAGGGGGCCGTAATATCCGGCTCTGCGTGGGACCAAAGGTCCCCAGGCCTCGGACCAGCGTGGCTGGTGGTGGGCTGGGGAATGGGGTAAGAAAAGTAAGAGTCTTTTTGGGAACTCACGTTCGGAGAATCTCACAAGTCCACCTATGCCGTCGCCATCTTACCAGAACCCCCAGGTGCTTTTGAAATAACCAAAGTGTACCAAAAAGAGAGACAGAGAGACAGAGTGAGAGAGAGAAAGAGAGAGAAAATGAATTAAGAAAGTAAGAAAGACTACAGGATTTATGAACCATTAAGCAAGCAAATATTTACATTATGACAGATTCAGAAGGAAAAGGTATAAAAGGGTGTCTAGAAAATCTATTCAGTGAAATAATAGCTGAAAATTTCCCAAGCTTCTGAAGAGATATGGACATCCAAATAGAGGAAATTCAAAGTCCCAAATAGATTCAACCTGAAAAGGTCCTTTCCAAAGCACATTATAGTCAAATTGTCAAAAGTCAAGGACAAAGAGAAAGTTCTAAAAATAGCAAAAGAAAAGCATCAAGTCACACATAAAAAAATCCTCATTAGACTTTCTCAGCAGAAACCTTACAGACCAAGACAGAATGGAATGATATATTTAAAATACTCAAAAAAAAGCAACAGTAAGCCAAAAATACTATGCCCAACTATCCTTCAGAATTGGGAGAGAAATACATTATTTCCCAGACAAGCAAAATCTGAGGGAATTCACCACCACTACACCAGCCATACAAGAAATGCTTAAGGAAGACCTACATCTAGAAGCAAAAAAATAATAATAATAACTACCATCAAGAAAACATGTGGAAGTATAAAGCTCCCTGGTAGAGCAGACACACAAATGAGAAAGAGACAGGAATCAAACCTCATCACTACAAAAAAAAAAAAACCCCACCAAACCACAAAGATAAATAATAAGAGAGGAAGAAAAAAACAAAGGATATACTAAAAAAATAGAAAACAATTAGCAAAATGATAGGAGTAGATCCTCACCTATCAATAATAACCCTGAATGTAAATAAATTAAATTCCCCAGTTAAAAGATACAGATGACTGAATGGGTATTTTAAAAAAGACCCAACTATATGCCGCCTACAAGAAACTCACTTCACCTGTAAAGATACACACAGACTGAAACTGAAGGAATAGAAAAAGATATTCTATGCAAATGGAAACCAAAAGCAAACAGGAGTAACTATATTTAGATAAAAAGACTTTAATTTAAAAACTGTAAAAAGAGACAAACAAGATCATTATATAATGATAAAGGGATCAATTCAGCAAGAAAATGTGACAATTCAAATATATATGCACCCAACACCAGAACACCAAGATATACACAGAAATATTACTAGATCTAAAGGGAGAGATATATTCTTATACAACAAGAGTTGGGGACCTCAGCACCTCATTTTAAGCATCAGACAGATCATCTAGACAGAAAATCAACAAATAAATATCAAATTTAAACTGCACTACAAACCAAATAGACCAAATAGATACTTAAAGGTCATTTCATCCAACAGCTGCCAAATACACATTCTTTTCAACAGAAGATGTAATATTCTCCAAGACTGACCATATTTTAGGTAATGAAACAAATCTCATCAAATTTTTAAAAATTAAAATCATATCAAGTATCTTTTCTGACCACAATAAAATTAGAAATCAATAACAAAAGAAAAAATGTGAGACTGTACAAAAATATGCAAGTTAAACAACATGTTCCCGAATAACCAATAATTCAATGAAGAAATTAAGAAGGAAATTTACAAATTTATTGAAACAAATAAAAATAATAACACAACATACCAAAATCTATAGGATATGGCATAAGGATTATTAAGAGGGAAGTTAACAGCAAAAACACCTACATAAGAAGAGCAGAAAAAATTTCAACAATCCCTTAGCTAGTCTAAGAAAAAAGGAGAAAATACCCGATGCATAAAATCAGAAATGAAAAAGGAGACATTACAACTAATAACAATACAAAGGACCAGTAAAGATTATTATGAACAATGAATCAGAAAACCTAGAAGAAATGGATAAATTCCTGGAGACGTAAAAATTATCAAGAATGAATCTAGAAGAAATAGAAAACCTGAACAAACAAATAATGAGTAACAAAATTATATCAGTAATAAGTCTTCCAACAAAGAAAATCCAGTGACCGGATAGATTCACAGTCATTCTACTAAACTTTGAAATAATTAATACCAATTTTTCTCAAGCTAGTTCAAAAAATTAAAGGGGAGGTTATGCTTCCAAACACATTCACAATGAGGTCAGAAATACCCTAATACCAAAATCAGATAAGGACACAACAAATAAAGAAAACTACAGGTTAATATCCTTGATGAAGATAGATACAAAATCTTCAATAAAATACTAGCAAATCAAATCCAACAATACATCAAAATGATTATATACCATGACAAAGTGGAATCTATCCCAAGGACGCAATGATGGTTCTACATACACAAATCATAAACATGATACATCACATCAACAGACTGAAGAACAAAAACCATATGGTCATCTCAACAGATACAGAAAAAAGCATTTATAAAAGTCAACATCCTTTCATGATAAAAACTCTCAGTAAGTTAAGCTGCTACAGATGTGTGCTAAAAATAAAAAAACAAATTACACACAAAAGGAATATACTTCAACACAATAAAGGTCACATATGACAAACCTACAGCTAACATCCTACTAAGAGCTAGAACAAGACAAGGATATCCACTCTCACCACTCTTATTCAGCATAGTATTAGAAGTCCTAGCCAAAGCAATTAGGCAAAAAAAAAAAAAAAAAGATAAAGGGCCTCCAAATTGGAAAGGAGAAAGTCAAACTGTCCCTGTCTGCAGACGATACAGAAAACCCTAAAAATGCCACAGAAAAACTCTTAGTACTAATAAACACAGACAGTAAAGCTGCAGGATACAAAGTCAACATTAATAAATCAGTGACATTTCTATACAGCAAAAATGAACTATCTGAACAAGAAATCAAGAAATCTCATTTTTATGAAAAAAATTAAATACTTAGGAATAAATTTAAACAAGGAGGTGAACAATCCCTATAGTAAAACACTTACAAAAGAAATTGAAGAGGACATAAAATATTAAAGTGCATCTCTCATTCTCATGGATTGGAAGCCTATTGCTAAAATGCTATCCAAAGTAATCTACAGATTCAATGCAATCCCTATCAAAATATATATGACATTCTTTACAGATATAGAAAAAAAATCCTAAAACTCATATGGAACCACAAAAGACCCTAAATAGCCAAAGAAATCCTGAACAGTAGTAAATGCCTGTAATTCCGGCTACTTGGAAGGCTGAGGCGGAAGGATCACCAGAGCCCAGCGGGTCAAGGCTGTGGTGGCCGGGAGCAGCCACTGCACTCCAGTCTGGGCGACAGAGTGAGACTCCAACTCAAAAAAAAAAAAGAAAGAAAGAAATGATGAAAAAAAAAAAAAAAACAAAGTTGGAGACATCATACTTTCCGATTTCAAAATACACTACAAAGCTATAATAACAAAAATAATGGTGTTGGCATAAAAACAGACACATAGATGACCAATGAAACAGAATAGAGAACCCAGAAATAAAACTATGTACTTAGAGCCAACTCACTTTTCACAAAGGTGCCAAGAACATTCACTAAGGAATGGAGAATCTCTTCCATAAATGGTGCTGGGAAAATTGGATATCCATATGTAGAAGAACGAAACTAGACCCTTCTCACTACATACAAAAATCAACTAAAAATGGATTAACTACTTAAATGTAAGTCCCAAAACTATGAAACTACTACAAGAAACATAGGAGAAAAGCTCAGGACATTGGTTCGGGCAAAAACTTCATGGATAAGCTCTCAAAAGCACAGGTGGCAAAAGCAAAAACAGACAAATGGAATTATGTCAAACTAAAAAGCTTCTGTACAGCAAAGGAAATAATCAACAAAGAGATAACCTGTAGAATGGGAGGAAATATTTGCAAAACTATTCATCTGACAAGAGATTAATATTCAGAATATATAAGGAATTCAACTCAACAGCAAAAAAAAATCTATCTAATTTTTAAATGGGCAAATGATCTGAATAGGCATTTCTCAAAAGAAGACATAAAACTGCTAATAAGTATGTGAAAAATGCTCAATATCACTAATCATCAGGGAAATACAAATCAAAACTATATAGAGAGACTATCTCACATGTAATAGAATGGCTATTATCAAAAAGATAAAAAAACAACAAATACTGGCAAGAATGCAGAGAAAGAGGAACTCTTAAATACTGTTGGTGAAAATGTGAATTGTAAAGCCATAAAGATAGCAGTAAGGAGGATCCTCAAAAACCTAAACGCGGAACTACCATACAACCCAGCAATCTTACAGAATATATAACTAAAGGAAAAAAATCAGTATATTGAGGACATTTTTCCACTCTCCTATTTACTGAAGTACTAATCACAATTGCCAAGATATGAAATCAACCTAAGTATACATCAACAAACAAATGGGTTTAAAAAATGCAGTATATATATACAACAGAATACTATTCAGTCATTAAAGAAAAAAGAAATCCTATCATTCTCAGCAACATAGCTGAGCCTAGAGGACATTATGATAAGTGAAGTGAGTCAGGTACATAAATACTACATGATCTCATTTGTATGTAGAGTCTGATTTCATAGAAGTAGAGACCAGAATAAGAGGTTACTAGAGATTGGGAAGGGGAGAGGGAAGGAGAAAGTTGGTAAATAGATACAAAATTATAACTAAATAAGATAAATAATTTCTTGTGTTCTGTTTTTACAGGCGATAGTATTTCACTATAGTAGGACTACAGGCAAGAACCACAGAGTCCAACTTCATTGTTCTACAGCACTGTAGGGCGGCTATAGTTGACAACAATTTATTACATATTTTCAAATAGCTAGAACGGAAGATTTTAAATATTCCCAACACAAAGAAATGATAAATGTTTGAGATGACAGATTTGTTTATTACCCTGAGTTGATGATTACGCATTGTACAAAGGTATCAAAATACCATACTGTACTACATAAATTCATATATGTCAATTAAAAATAATTTAAAAGGAGCCTTACAATCATAGGTGATGAGTACAGTTTGATCAAATTCAAAAATAAAATCACTATTTAAAAAAAAACGCATTCCAACATACCCTGCTAGGATGAATGTGCCTCAAATCATTAAGATAATATTCTTCAATTGAGTGGGGCTTGCCTTCCACTTCAAAAATATATGCAGGATTCATCTTGTTCTGAATAGGAATGGCAAAGTAGTCTGCAAATTCTTTACAGTTGATGGTAGCTGACATCAGGACTATCTACAGAGTAAGAGAAAGCATTAAAATAAACAATGAGAATAATGATAACCAAAACATAATACTTTTTAAATTCCAGGCTTTTCTTCTGCTTCATTCCTGTATCTAATAACTTTTGAGGTTTTAAATAGACTACACTGATTGAATCTCTAGTAAAATACAAATTATTGCAGTTTAAAGAAAGTTCAGTGATACCAACTTTTACCGTTTCTCTTTATTTTATCAAATGAGAAATTACATAGTTCCAATAAAGCTAAATTAAGACCACATATTTCTTTTTTTTTTTTTTTTTTTTGAGTTGGAGTTTCACTCTGCAGCCCAAACTGGAGTGCAGTGGCTGCTCCCGACCACTGCAGCCTCGACCTGCTGGGCTCCGGCGATCCTTCCGCCTCAACCTTCCAAGTAGCTGGAACTACAAGTGCGTGCTACCACACCCGGCTAATTTTTTAATTTTTATTGCAGAGATGAGGACTCGCCAAGTTGCCCAGATGAGTCTTGAACCTGCGGGCTCAGGCAATCCACTCACCTCAGCCTCCCAAGGCACGGGATTACAGGCTGAGTCACCCGGCCCAGCTTAAGACCACATATTTCAAAGAAAACTTTGCATCAGGAAACTAAATTTAAAAAAATAAGTTCTGGCCAGGTTCGGTGGCTCAGCCTGTTATCCCAGCACTTTGGGAGGCTGAGGTAAGTGGATTGCTTCAGCCCGCGGGTTCGAGATCAGCCCGGACAACTTCACAAGACGTCATCTCTACAATAAATAAAAAATTAGTCGGGTGCGGTGGCACATGCCTGCAGTTCCGGCTACTTGGAAGGCTGAGGCGGAAGGATAGCTGGAGCCCAGTAGGTCGACGCTGGGGTGGCCATGAGTGTGCCACGGCACTCCAGTCTGGGTGACAGAGTGAGACTTAACTCAAAAAAAAAAAAAAGTTCCTAGATGTTGTATTCCAGAAAAATGAGAGAATAAACCAGCAAAGAGGAAGACAAAAGATCTAGAAAACTTTGGTTTCATCCCAAAAAACTGGAGAAGCCCCAGGACAACAGCCATGCAGTAGCAGAGAGGAACAACCCCAGACCAGAGTAAGATGATTGACTGTGGCTTTCAGTTTTGTCAAAAAGCAAATATAAGATGATATCCTTAGGAAACTCAGCCACAAACTGCAGGAGCAGCACATCAGATGTGCCCAGAGAAGGAGGTAGCATTACTGAGGGTCTGCACCATTCAGCAATCTCCACAGGGGATGAGCAAGGTTCTCTGGCTGGCTGTGGACTACCTACTGCAAGCATATGGCAACTGTAGTTTTGTTTTTCGTTTTGTTGTTGTTGTTGCTTTCATCTTTTTATTGATAGTATAACCAGAGCTAGAGAAATGATTTAATGTATTCTATCAAATTAATAAGTACAATAATTTAACTGTAAAAGGAAACAGTCTAGTTGGACATTTTAGCAGAAATTGCTAGAGGCAAGAAACTCTTGGCATACATTCTGTTTGGATAGAAAAGAACAGAACACAAGAGGAAAACTGGACAGTCCAGTATGGATTATTGACATTAGGAGTTCTGCAGAAAGAAAAGCAAATGTTCTGATTGCTCTTTTGAGGTAAGAACTCTGAAGAGTAAACCATTAAAAATGAAAAGCAATTTAACTGGGTAACCAACCTTAGGCAAAAAGAATAAATATGTGGCAACATTTTGTCTTTAGCTGCTAATCTGAGATTGGTTATGCTAGAAACGTGTAAGTAGCCTTTCTTATTAGATGAAAGGCAGGGTGGGGTACCCTAGACAGGCAAATTTAAGAATGCTGCCTTATTCTGGGCTTTCTGTACCAGCACCAACCACTAGCCCTTGGCAGCATAAATGGGATGAATATAAGGGTTATCCTTAGCATGATAAGGGAAAAAGAGTTACAAGCGGAGAGGATTGAAAGTAGAAAATAATGGAGTCACAAGAAGAAAACTAATAGCACAAGTCAGAACAAGGAGGATATATGAAGAACAAGCAATTTTTAATCTTTCTCCATTTCTTTAAGTCTAATGAGGAAAATAACTGAGCAAGGATTATCAGCCTATAAAGTTGAATGAAATAACGCAATGAAGTTGAGTGAAAGGACAAAACTGTTTACTGACTTTCCAACCATCATGATCAGTGTGGTATCATCAATGTTACTAAGGATTTTGTTTCTGCCTCATTTTAATGCATTGCCATGTATTTTGTCAGTACAGTAGAGACGTTTAAACATTCCAGTGACAATTATGACAATAGTTTTGGGAAGGCATCTATGATTATAGTCTTGGGAATCACACAATTTGAAAAGGGAGTTTCTCCTAATGACATGGGATGCAAGCAAATTCAACACCTTAAGAATAACAAAAAGGAAAGAAGACTAAGAGACCAATGATGGTGA